>NC_056733.1:184230910-184283410 GCF_019279795.1 Protopterus annectens
CCACTCATCAAGGTTTCTCTTGAAGAGGGTTAGTGAGCTCTAGCAATGTAGATTGGAATCTTGTTCCAGAGCATGGGAAGTCACTGGGACAGGAATCTATCCCTCCATTGTAGCTCGTTATTTATTGTTGTGGTGAGGGTTTAGATCCCTGGAGTGTGTTTTCTGTTTATTCAGTTGTTTTTGCTTTAGGTGGAGCAGGTCCATCAATTATGGGTTGGACATGGCTAATGTCAGGCAGAGATCAGTCTTCTGTATTCTGAACATGTGAGCTTTCAATTCAGAAGTAGAGCCATATATATCTGCTTGAGGCCAGTGATCCTCTTGGTGAGGAACTTCTGTGGTCTTTCCAGTTGTTGCAGGTGTCTTGTAAGGTACATCCCAAATGGGGCATTGTACTCTATGATGGGTCTGATGAGTGACGCATAGAGGGGCCCAATGACCTCTTTTGATCTGGATGCAACCCCTTTTGTGATTAGGTGGGCCACATAGAAGGATTTTCTAACCACTTTGGCAATGTGATTATCAAAGGAGAGGTTACTATCTACTTGGGTCCCCAGATCCCTTATTACGTCTCGGCTACCAACTATGTGGTAGTTTGTGAGTACTTTGTTTTTTCCAAAGGGGATGACTATGCACTTTTTGGCATTTGGCTTGAGACCATGGTTTTACACCAGGTATCTGTCTCAGTGAGACCCTTTTGGAGGATGTCTGTGTCAGCCAGAGCGTCAATTATAGCCCCTAGTTTGCAGTCATCTGTGAACTTGGTGAGCCATAGTCCTCCTGTGCTTGCCTGTACCTCTGAGAAGTATATGCCGAACAGGAGGGGTCCTAGGACTGTGCCCTGGGGAATGCCACTTGTAACAGGTTTAGAGTTAGATCTAGCTCCTGCAACTCTTACCATGTGGGTTCTGTCCATGAGCCATTTGGCAACCCATCTTATAACGTAGGGGTTTATGTTCAGGCTGGTGAGCTTGTCTATAATACCCGAGTGGGGAATAGTGTTGAAGGCCTTTGTGAGGTCTAGGTAGGCTGTATGGACCACCTTTCCCTCATCTATAGCCTTGGTAACTGTGTAGAAGTCCACCAGGTTTAGGAGGCATGATCTGCCCTTAACAAAGCCGAACTGGGTTGGGTCCAGTGTTTGGAGGTTTCCAATTTCTCTGTTAATGAGATTCATGATGATGCACTCCATAGCTTTGCAGACCAAGCTAGTCAGGCTTATACGGCGATAGTTCCTGGGGTCCGTTGTGGCTTCACCTTTGTGGAGCGGAATAACCATTGCTGTGTGCCACTCTCTGGGCATGTAGCCTGTGGAGAGGCTGAGTTTTTAAACAGTGTGTTTAGGTGAGGGGTTAGCTCATCATTGAGCTTATGTAGGACGCAGCCTGGGACACAATCCGGTCCCATTGATGCTGTGTTTTTGGCTTTGGAAAGGGCTGTTTTAACCTGAGTGTCTTGTGATTTTAGGGGTACTACATTCTTCTGGTATAGTTATGGGCCCTTTTGGGGGTGAGAGGGGGGTGAAGTTTGCACTGAACCTGTCTGCCAGGATGTTGGCTATATCAGCCGGTTCAGTGTATTTTGTGCCTTTCTGCACTAATTCTGAGCAGATCTGAGAATTGCCACTTACATTCTTGACATAGCTAATAAATGCCTTGTGGTTATCTTTGGTGTCCATGGCAATTTTTCTTTTGAAGCTAGCCTTGGATGATTTTATGAGGGAACGTAGTTTCTTGCTGATACTGATCAGGGATGTTTTCCCTTCTTGAGAGTTTACTCTTTTCTGTACTAGTTTCTTCCTTCTATTGTATAGCTTGTTTATGGCAGGGGTCCACCAGACTGGTTTCCTTTTCTTGGAGGAGTGAGTCTTGGTTTTGTTTGGGATAGCATGATCCATGCATTCTTGAAGTTGCTCGTAGAGTGCATTAGTAAAGAATTTTGCAGCTTGGACAGCGTTATCCTTTAGCATGGGGGCTTTGAAACTTCCCACCTCGGTCTTAAGTAACGTGAAGTTTGCTTTTGAAAAGTTTTTCACGGTGATTTCTTTGACCGGGGATGGTGGCGGAATGTGGATATCCAGAGTGATTAGTTTATGGTCAGATCTAACCAGAGAGGGGTTGACCTTCAGTGTGGAACACCGGTCGCCCATGTTGGTGATGACCAGGTCCAATATGTTGTCATCTCTGGTGGGGGTGTTAACCAGTTGATCCAGGGCGTTTGAGTTTATAAATTCTAGGAAATGTTGGGCCAGGGAGTTCGTACTTGAGTAGTTCTCCCAGTTAATGTTTGGATAATTGAAATCACCCAATATCAGCGTGTTTGGTAGGACCTTTATGTTTCCCAGTGTTTCCAGGAATGCGGAGTGTGGGGTCCTGGGACATGGTGGGTGATCTGTAGCAAGCTATAATTTGAATAGCAGTTTTGCCCGTTGTTAGTTACATGTGGATGATCTCTAAAGCATCCTGCTGTGCCACTAACCTGGAGGTGTGGGTATCCTTGATGAATATGGATACTCCCCCCGCCTTTTGTATTTCGGTCTGGGTTTTGTGGCCAAAATGTGTGTGTGTGTGCGCACGTGTGTGTGTGTGTGTTGCATTATATTACTTATTTTTTTCCCTTGACTGCACTTGAGCCTATTTGTGTAATGATTGTTGTATTATGCTGTCTTGCTTCATTTGTTTGCTGGGATGTGAGAGTTGTGTTACCTTATGCACTACTTCATCTGACTGCATGTGTGCATAGTTGTGGAATGAAAGTTGCATTATGATATATTTTAGTTAATTTATATGCATTATTGTTACATTATGTTCCTCTTTTACGTGTTACTTCACATTTGTGTGGGTGTGTTATGTGTGTGTTGTATGCTATGTATCATTTCACTTGTGCATGTGTATGCGTTGTGTTGGGTCTCTATTAAAAGAACAAAATGACACGAGTGAACGCTCTTACATCGACACGTAAAACCCAAAAGTACAATACAGCGAAGTTACGGAACAGCGATTTTTTTTTCCCAGGGAAAAAAAATTCGCTGCTTCAAAAAAAAATGTACAGACTAAAGTGGGGGCAGCCTAACCCCCCAATCTGGGGGCTGTGCCCTCCACACCCCCTACTTAAATATACCAAATCCAAGATTGCACCACAGTGGAGGAAATGGCAAAGTACCGGGAAAGGCCCAGGGAAAAAAAAAAATCTCTGTTCTGTTACTTCTCTGTTTTGTATGTTTGGGTTTATCTTGTTGATGAAAGAGCATTTGCTCTTTCTTGTTTCATTCTTTTAATATAGACCCGTTGTGTTATGCTATGTGTAACTTTTTATGTGTTTGTGTGTACTGCGTTACGTCACATATTAATTCGTTTGTATGTATGTGCAAATTGTATTACTTCATTTAATTTGTGTATGTATGATTATTGTACTAAATATTATTACTGTTGTATGTTTGTGAGTGAGTGTTGCAATATGTTGTATACTGCATCAACTGGATGTATGTTACATTTGGGACAATGTCCCTTTTATGTGTATGAATGTTGTGTGATGCTATTTATTGCTTCATTTGCATATATGTTTGAGATATGAATGTTTATTTATATTGTATGTTACTTTAGTTGTGTATTTGTACATACAAGTGACATGTTACATATTACTTGACTTCAATGTATATTTGTTAGTGTTGCATTATATATGACTTTACTTGTGTGAAGCTTTTGCCAAACTCTAGGTGACAGGGCTTTTCTGTGGCTTTTCCATACATATTTTATAGTGAGTGTGTGTGAGTGTGCACATGCATTCATATATGTGTGTCTGTAAAATGGAACCATGTATGAGTATGCCAGTATGAGTATGCCAGTGTTATTATAGTTCGTTGTCCCAATGGATTAGACTAACCCCTTAGGGTCAGATATCCTTGCTTTTACTTAAGAGCTGACAACTAGAGATGCCCTAAAGAATTTTTTTATGACTGGGCTCACTATGGCCCAGTGTACCATCCTGGTAAACAAATGTAAATAAATATTCAGCACAGTGTGAAATGTCTCATCTGTCTGCCTGCTTATTTATTGATATTTGTTGTTTAGGAACTGAATTTCTACCTTGAGTATACATCTAAAACTGGTATAAAATTAGTCTTGCGTAGCATTCTATTCACTGAAAATGATGCCTTGGTATTAACAGAGAAGACTGGCTTCACCAGTTAACTCAGCTGTGTCATTCTAAGTGCATCCACTGCATTTCAGCCAAAAGGGGACCTGCTTTATGAGAGATGGCTTGAATCTTGTACTTCAGGACTTTTGTATATTACCCAGAACCTTTTCTACCCATAAGTGTTATTTTCAGGCAATGTAAACCCAGTCCATCTGCCATCCACAATATGAGAAGTGCAATTACATTAAGAACCTAGAATCCTTGCTGTCTCAGTCACAATTGAGTACATCTGGCACTGACAAGGTTGTCTGCACAATCACTACAAACACACCTCTAACACCATCCAAATTTATATAACACACTCCTACATATGCAAGGGTTCTCAACAAAAAACATACCTAAACAAGAGACCTCTGAAGCAAAAACACACATACGTATCACAGCACAAAGCATCATGTACAGTACACATGTCTGTGTCTCACAGCTTCTCAGGCTCAGCCACAAGCCCAACATTACTAGTCATAGGAGACTCTATAGTGAGACACACATATGTGCCCTTCACTAGGCTAGACAAGGCGAAAGTCATGGTAAACTGCTTGTCAGGTGCTAGAATCTGCCATATCATGCATGCATTCAAGTCTCTTAACAACAGGTACTGTTATGACTGTGTCATAGTCCATGTTGGTGTGAATGACTTGATATGTAACTCTCTGGACTATATGAAGACAGACGTGATTGAGCTTGCTGAATGTGTGTCCCAGGCAGTTATGTTCCTAGCCTTAAGTAGCACCCAACCATTGCCCAGAATGATGCCTTAATACAAACAGAAAATTATTGACTTTAATAATTGGCTTAGTTTCTGGTGCCCTTCCAAGGGGATCCAATACCTGACAGCCTAAGAGGACATGATTGACAGACCACAATGCTTTTCCAGAGATGGCCTTCATCTGTCTCCCCTGGGTTTCAGGCTTCTGGCAAAGGCTCTTGCCTTCCCCATAGTGCCTTTTTTTAGGCAAAGTCATGAGCACTAAATTACCAACATGAAAAATTCTAAACAAAATTTAAAGGTCATGCTGGTAAATGATAGAGGAGTATTAGCATGAAACTGCACTCATTGCAAGCATTCCTTGGCCTGGAGAATGCTGACATTTGTGCAGTACTGAAACCAGTGTGGAGAGCACCCCAGCCTTACCAGGTTACTCATCCTGCTATACTTTCAGACCTCAAATGGAAGGCTACAAAACCAAAGGAGGTGGAGTTTCAATATTTATCACACACCTCCAGGCTGGTCAAACGGTATGGCACACAGGCGACACTCAAGTACAGTTAACTGTTGACAAAACACCTATTCAAATCATAGCTAGCTACAGACCCCCCCCCAACCATTACTCAGGACACCCACTCCACCTATCTGGACTTACTTGAATCCATCAAGATACAACCCTCTACTCTAATTCTGGGTGACTTTAACTACCCAACCATAGAGCTAAATACCTATTCTAGCCCAAACATGAATGCCCAGAGATTCCTTGACTTTGTCAATGCCAATGCATTGGATCAGCTGGTCGACACCCCTATGAGAGGTGAAAATATCCTGGAACTGGTCCTAACCAACATGAGTAGCCACTGTAGCACTCCTACAGTGTCATCCTCCTTGGTATGATCCGACCATAAAATAATCACTTTTTAAAGTCAACATCTCCCTAGACCCCCCTGCCCCCTTGTCAGGGTCAAACAAAAAAAAAACTTTTCCAAAGCTATGAGCTTCTCAGAGCAAGTATAAACAGCTTCACAACCACCTTCCCTTCAGTTGGAACTAGCACTAAGGTCCAAGCCTACACCAAAAAACTATATGAGCACCTACATAGCTGTATGGACTCAGCAGTACCTGACAGGACCAAATCATCTTCCTCAAAGAAGAGTAAACCTGTCTGGTGGACAGCAACAATAAACAAACTCTATAATAAAAGGAAAGAATTGCTGTCCAGGACCAAGAAAGAGCAGGTGCCAAGTTGGAAGCAATCTCTCCTTTGAACAAGCAAATAAGGTCACTGGTGAAATCCTCTAAGGCTAACTTAGAGTCCAAATTGGCTACATCCACTAAGGGCAACCACAAGGCCTTCTTCACATATGTCCACAATCTCAAAGGTAGCACCCAAATCTGCTCTGACCTGGTACACCACATACACAAATGTTATAGATATAGCCAACCTGCTGGCAGACAAGTTCAGTGAAAACATCACCCCCCTGTCCCCCCTTCAGTAAACTAGGTCATCCCCAGCACCTGCCCCCTCCCCTCATCACCAGGAAACAGGTCCTTAATGCCCTCTCAAAGGCAAAAAATACAGTTTCCATGCGATCGGTTAACATTCCTGGCTATATCCTACATTAACTCAGGCATGAGCTCTCAGCTCCATTAGACACCCTATTCAACCAAAGCCTGATCATTGGCTTTGTCCAAGCTGAATGGAGGACAGTCACTGTCATCCCTCAACACAAAGGTGGAGCGTCCATTGACCCAGGCAATTGTAGGCTCATCAGCCTAACTAGCCTGATCTGCAAGGCCATGGAATACATTATTATGTACCTTTAGAAACAAAGACATTAGCAACCTTCAAACGCCTCACCCCACACAGTTTGATTTTGTCAAAGGGAAATCATGCCTGTTAAACTTGGTCGATTTCTTCGAAACAGTCACCAAAGCCATGGACAAGGGGAAGACAATGCACACCGCCTACCTTGATCTAGCTAAAGCCTTTGACACTATTCTCCACTCATGAATAATAGATAAACTCTCCCAGGTAGGCATCAACCCATATATTGCCAGATGGGTAGCTAATTGACTCACTGATAGAACTTGCTCAGTCAAAGAAGGGGAAGCCACCTCTAGTAGTAGACTCATAATGAGTGGTGTACCCCAAGGATCAGTCTTGGGGTCTCTACTGTTTGGGATATACTTTTCTGAAGTGCAACCCAAAACCAATGGGCCGTGGCTGACCAGATTTGCAGATGACTGCAAGCTGGGCACTATCTTAAATTTCCCAATAATTGTAAACATCCTCCAATAGGGCCTCACCCAAACAATGACTGATGCCAGAAGCATGGCCTCAAACTGAATGTCAAGAAATGCATCATTATCCCCTTTGGAGAAAATGGCATCCCCACTAATTATGACATTAATAACAATGTACTTAGCACGCAATCGGCCATGGTGGACTTGGGCATCCAGGTTGATAGCAACCTCACTTTTGACCAACACATTGCCTCCATTGTGCAGAAGGCTTTCTACATGGCCCATCTAATAAATAAGGGTATTTCATCCAGGAACAAGATCATAACATCCCTGTACTCTTCCCTTATCAGACCCATTATCAAATACAGTGCCTCCTTTGGTATGTACCTTGCCAAGCACATGCAGATGTTGGAGAGACCACAGAGGTTCCTGACAAGGAAAATCCAGGGTCTTAAACACCTATCCTATACAGATAGGCTAAAAGCCCTGTCCCCCTACTCAGTCTCATACAGTCTCATACAGCTCATAGGTGACCTGTGTCTGGCATACAAGGCCATCTCAGACCCAGCCTTGATGGAGTTGCTGCATATCTGTAAGACAAACTCCACTCGAGCAACCTGCGTGCAAGGCCGTAACCTGGTCTGTGACATTAATATAACTTGGTGGGATAGATGTGTGTCCCAAAGACTCCCCCATCTGTGGAACAGACTCTGTCTCCATGTCAAGAAGAGTACCTCTCTAGTCATCTTTAAGAGGAACCTGGATGACTGGAAGCGAAGCAGAAAGTACACCCCTGGGATCCCACCTGTGTTCCTGCTGGACAGAGGAAACAAGTGTTGACTTTGAGGGAACATGGGTGAAATTCTTGGCTAGGCTTATAAGGGCCTCTGGGCCAATAGCCTAGTATCAGCCTATGAACTTATGAACCTGTAATCCTAGCCACAACAAACCAGGACAGTGTAAAGGGTGAGCTGCTCAGGTGCTAAAAGCCTAAGTAAGAAACTACTACCCTTAGAAACCTTCCTAATTCTAGGTAGACACCTGCTTAATTATTGAAACATGGTTCCAGTATACTGATAATGCACTTTCCATTCCAAAGTTCAGTGCTCATCACACATTCAAATCCTTTATTGAGCATATCTCTGTAGCTAATGGTGCATCCATAGCTCTGCTACTCCTACACCTCTAGAATGGTACAGCCAGATAATGACCACAAATTCCTTCACATCATAGTAGCTATAACTAAGACCCCTTACCACTTTCTGGCTAAATGTAGAGCTCCCTCTGTATGTTCCACAACCCATGAGGCATACCCAAATAAGTTGGACCCCTTACTGTTGAACAAAATCCTTGGAGATTTCATTTTTCTGTCCTCACCTCAGTGCCTTAATTAAGATATCAGCCCTGATTTATAACAAATATAGTTTCAAGTTTAAGAAAAAACTCATTTGGTGGTACCCTACAGCAGATACTATTACATTTGTGGAGGGGTTCTTTTTTCATCTCAGTACCTGCATTGACATATCAGTCCTAATCTTTAAAAAAATATAGAGCCATCTTTTGGAATAAACTGCTTTGGAGCAACCCTAGCATAACAAAAATACTTTCCCTTGGTAACCGTCTAAAAACCTTGCATCTAAAATTAAACCCAAAAGTACAAAATAGTCAAAAAAAAAAAAAAAACCTTACTAAGGCTTTATTAACCCATCTCTGTACAACTTTCAGATTCATGTTTATTTATTTTTTGTTGACCAAGTTAGTCCCAGAGGAGAGAAACCCAAAGTTTTATTTATTTTATTAGGGGGAAATTTGGCCTGGACACCAGAGACCTTCCCCTACTCTTTGTAGTCATGGGAACGCTTTGTGTGCTACACATCCTGACTTGTTTCCTGTCCAGAAATGGAAACAGCCACAAGGAACAGGAGAAAGCATGGCCAATTCAACTTTTGCTGAAAATGGAGTGAAAGTTGCTGAAAATGTAGTTGAAATATTAGAATCGCTACCATAGAGTTGCCACCTATCCATTTTTTTCTGGACTATCCAGAAAGCAAACTGATTGTCTGTAAAGCACTGTAAGACCTCCAGTAGTCTCTTTCAAAAAAAAGAAACTGACTATTGGAGTTTGTTAAATCAGTGGAGTTACTATGCTTTTTTACAGAAAAGCATAGTAAATCATCAGAAAAAGGCATCTGGAATGGAAAAAGAGGGTGACATCATGATGACATCACAACATGGGTAGAAAGTGGGTGGGAGAGGGGCAGAAATGGCCGAGGTTATGGACTGTGCCAGGGGTGTGGCTTTGGTCTGGTTTTAGCCACAATGAAAGGTGGCAACCCTATGCTACCAGATGTTTTTTCTGATGATGTGAGTGCAGAAAGAACAGTGACATTGGAGGAAAAGGATATTGTAACTGTAACTGAGATGGATTCAGAGGAAAACTTTCAGAGGAGATTTTTTGAAAGAGAGACAGTTACCTCTGAAAAATGTATAATTACAACCCTCCAACTGGGGGAGGGGGGTAGCAGGATGATTATTTGGAGGAAATGGTAAACCAAAGTGAGCCAGAAAGTAAAGTAGCAATGTCATGGAGTGACATCATGGAGAAAATAGAAGAAGAAAAAGAAGAAGAAGAAGAAGAGATTATGCCAAAAAAATGTGCAGAGACAAAAACTTATGCACAAACTGTTGGAGAAGGAACAAAGAAGAAATAAAAGAAACAAAAAAGAGTGAGCAGTAAAAAAGAAAGTTTGGTCAGGTATGAGGTTTGGGAGTCTGTCATGGCACCTCTGGGTGCCAAATTAAAAGACATGAGAACATTTATTTTAATTAATAAAGAGACTTTTGTGACTTTTTTTTTTTAGACTGGGCAGACCATGGAAAATGTTTTGGATGCATATGAACAAAAGAAAAATATTTATCCATGGTCACAATATGTGGTGTAAGCTTTTTACAGACAAAACAAAAAAAGAATAATGATCCAGTTTAGAACTAAAGTTGAAGTAAAAGAACTGAAAGAACATTTAACTGTCTGCAAAGAAGTGATGGACACTACAGAAATATATGATGAAAGAAGATTATGAACTGGGGAATGTGGAATAATGCTTAGAGAAAAAGACAAAAGGGGTAAACCTTTTATTATACTAACTGTTCTTGAAAGCTGAAAATATTAGCTTTAAATGTAAACAGTATGAAAAATATTGAGGAGAATAGGTATATTACAATAGTATGCTGCAGTAGATACACAAATTGTTTAGAATATATCAGATTATTAACAGAGGAAGAAAGAACACAAACTGAAAAACTTTGGAATGGTATGGTAGTTTGGAACGGGTCTATATTATTACATCAAAGTCTTAAAACTTCGAATGTTATAATATCAAACCCTATGCACCGAAGACTGAAAATAGCGAAGCTGCAGAATATTGAATACTTTCCTAGGGAAAGTATTTGGTTGGCTGTTTCTGCAGCTTCACTATTTCCTCGACTGTGGAGTGAAGGTTACGGACCGGGTTAAGGTAAGTGTGCAAACGAAGGTGAGTGTGCGATAGGGACCTTAGGGTTAGGGAGCGGGTAAGGTGAGTGTGTGATAGGGACCTTATGGTTAGGGAGCAGGTAAGGTGAGTGTGTGGTAGTTACAGACCTTAGGGTTAGGGTTGGGTTAAGGTAAGTGGATATCTAGTAGTGTATGTATGGTTAGTGTAGGGTTTTGTGAAGTGTATGTGTGTGGATTATTTATTTTGGTGTGCTTGTGTTGTGTGTATGTTTATCAGAACGGCTATTCTGAGTGTTCAATGTTATGATCTTTCAATATAAATGGTTTGATATTATGACATTCGAAGTTTTAAGACTTCAGTGTTATAATATAGACCAGTTTGGAACATGGGAAAAGAAACCTGCTCGGGAATATGTATATTATGTCAAGAAATCATTAAAATATTAGATGTAACCACAGTGGAACTATGATGAATTACAGTAATAGACCTGAGATGAAAAAAATATGTGATTAGAATTATAGCTTTATATGCATATGTAACAAAAAAAAGAGAGAAAGGATGTTTAAAAATATTCTTGACTATTTTTGTGTAAATATGGACATTATGGTGGTGGGTGATTTTAATTGCAATTTAAGAAAAAATAAGAGCATTTGTGATGTTAAAAATGGATAAAGAAATTATGAGACATGGAAAGTTAAGTGTATGGGAGATTAACCACTGGACCTACAAAAAGAATGAATTCAGAAATTGATTATTTTTTAATATCTGATAATTTTAAAGTTATAAAAAAGGGAATTATGTATGCTGGATTTTCAAGTCATGTGGCTATATGGGTTGAAGTACAGGAAATGAAGAATACATAAGAATAGGAAAAGGAATAAAGATAATTAATGAAAAGGAATTTGATTTAGAAGAGGAAAAAAAGAACTGGAAAAAATCATTTGAATATGAGAGAATTTTGGTAGCTTAATTTTTAAAGAAAAATATAAAAAAGTATTTTTAGAATGTATAAGGAAGAAAAGAAGACAAGAAAAAGAGAGATATAAGATATTAAGTCAAGAAACATTTAGATACTTAGTAGAGAAGAAAAAATCATTTTATGAAAAAGAAAGAGAAATATATAAAATGAATCAAATTAAAATTAGCAACTTGTTATATAAACAAAATATTGTTTACAAGGAAAGAAAGAAGAGGTAGCACCATATTTGAGTAAAATGATAGAAGGAAAAATAATAAGAACAACAAATGTAAGCAAGATGGCAAGAAGGAATATACAAAATAATTAAGGATATGTATTGAAATACTTTGTTAAAAGAGAAGAAAACAGAACAGATTTATAAAGGTGAAAAATTAAATAATGAAGATAATGAGTATTTAGAACAAAAATAACTATGAAAGAATTGAAATTCTAAAAGATATTAACATGAATTCTGCAACAGGTTTGGATGAATTAAATATGGTATGTATAAAGAAATGAAAGAGTGGCAAAAAATAATTTTTATAGAAGTTATGAATGAATGGTTAGAAACAGGATTTAAAGAGAGAGATATGTACAGGAGCTATAAAATTTATGTTTAAAAAGGAAATAAAGAGGTGATAAACTGGAGACCTATAACATTGAATAATATGGATTATACATTTTAATGAGAATAATAACAAAAAGGTTACAAAAATGGATAAAATATATGACCAAAATATATTCAGAAGAAAAGGAAGTCCAGAGTTATTATGGATAGTAAGAGAAATAGTTGATGATATAAATAAAAATGTAGAAGCAAAGGTTATGACAGGGGATATTAGTCAAGCCTATGATAATACTCAATATAAATCATTATGGAAAATTTTGCAAGCATATAATGTAAGCAAAAAATATTACAAGTAGTAAAATTTGTTTCTGAAAGGAACTATGTGAAACTAAATGTAAATGTCTGGATTGGGGAGGAAATAAAAGTAGAATGTAGAATAAAGCAGGGCTGCCCAGCTAGTAGTAAAGTTTTCTCATTTGTAATGAATGTAATAGTGAAAGAAATTAATAAAATGTCAAGTAGTGGTGGATACAAAATGATGAAGGAAGTACAATTGCCAATAATGTATAATTATGCAGATGGTATTGTATTGTTAAAAATAAAGTATGGATGGAAAAAGTAAATGAAAAATTAAGTATAAATTAAAAAAGAGAAAAGTAAAGGATTTGTTTTTGAAGGTATGATAAGAGGCACTGAGTTCTATGAAAAATGTATAGATATATTGGGAGTAATATTTGGAAGGAATGAATACAGATGACAACAACAGTGGGATAATGGGGCTATATTAGAACATCTAAGTTTCAGAACTTCAAATGTTCTAATATCAACCCCTATTCAGTGAATGCTGAAAACATCGAACATACAGAACAGCAAATTTTTTCCTAGAGAAAAAAATTGCTGTTCCAAAACACATACACACAACACAAGCACACCAAACAAACAGCAATCCAGAAACATGCACATAAAATCTTACATCTAACCCTACACTAAACTGTACATGCACCACTATCTATCCACTTACCTTAACCCAAACCCTAAACCTAAGGTCCATCCCTAAACCTAAGGTCCATCACTATCGCACACACACCTCACCCGCGCCCTAACCTTAACTCACCTATCCCGCCCTAACCTTCACATCCACACGTTCGCACACTTAACTGACCTGCACCCTAACCCTAACTCACCTAACCCACGCTAACCCTCACATCCACACAATCGCATACTTACCTGAACCCAACCCGTAACTTTCCACCACAGTGCTGAAAATAGCGAAGCGACAGGAACGGACAACCAAATTCTTTCCCTAGGAAAGAATTCAGTTTTCTGTCACTTCACTATTTTCAGCTTTCGCTGAATAGTGGTCGATATTAGAACATTCGAAGTTCTGAAACTTCAATGTTCTAATATAGACCCAGATAATGTACTCAAAGAAGTAAAGGATATGACTAATTTTTTGGAAATCATATATATTTTCATATAGAAAAAGCATACATGTTGAACACCATGGTAAGGAAAAAGTGCTTATGTTGCTAACATCTACATGATTCCTATTAAGTATGAAAAGGAACTAATGATAATTATATTTTCTTTTATATGGGGTTCTAGACTTAATCCAGCCAATAGAGGGATTCTGTATATGAAAGAAGAGCAAGGAGGTTTGGGTTTAATAAACCCAGTAGTACATTCAGCATCTTTAATCTTATTTAAGGTATTAAAAGGAATTATGAAGAAAAATAAAAACTTGATAGAAATTATACTATATTACAAATACAAAGAACTGTGGGAAGGAATGAAAGTTAAAAAAAGAAGTAAAATCATTGTGAATGAAGAAATGAGAGTATCAAATCAAAATTGGGCTATAGAAAATAAAGAATATATGTGAGAAAATAAAAAGAAATGGTACTTTAAGTATTATGAAAGCATTTTATTGCATTTCTCCATGGAAAGATTTAGAACTAGATAAGAAAAAAAAAATGATGATGAGATATGATAACTAGGAAAAGATCAAAGAATATAATGATGTTTTATGGAGATTGTTTATTAAAAGTTGCTGGTTAATGCAAATATTCCATAAAAAAACAAGGTAGAATATGTAATAAATGTGGAGAGTTTGAGGCTAATGCTCATGTGTTTTTGAAATGTGAAAGAGTTAATAATGTTTGGAAAGAAATATGTAAATATAATAGAGTGAAAAGTTTGTTAAAATTTGAGCAAATAAATATGGACATAATAGAATTTGGCTATTATACTGCACAAAAACAGGAAGAAGTGAAGAAAATGGACACACTGATATTTTATATTTCATGGGCTACATGGAACGAGAGACTAAATGAAATTAAATACAATGAAAAATGGACTTTGACAAAGATTTTGGAGAAAATAATGTTTTGGTTGTGGATAAGAGTGGGAAGGGAATGCTTAAATTGAAGTTTATAATGTATGGAGATTTGTAAATGTAAATAATGTAAATATGTTTTATATATATATATATATATATATATGTTTATATGGGTCTATATTTCTTGATCGACATTTCACTATCTCAAGAAACATTGAGACCCATTAAAGCAAAAGTGCACTACATTAAAAGTGCATTTTTGCAAAAGCCGGTTCTCCGAACCAGAAAAAAACAAAAACAAAAAATACTTTAAACAGTATTTTGAAGGGGGGGGCAAGCCCCCCTGCACCCCCCCATTATGGGGGGTGGTTTGCCCCAACACCCCCTACTTAAATATACTAACTCCAAGATCGCACTACAGTGGGGAAAAAGATATATTTCCTTATCCCCACTGTAATGTGCTTTGGAGAACCGGCTTTAGCAAAAATGCACTGTCGATTTAGTGCACTTTCGCTTAAATGGGTTCGACCTTCTGGTTGTTGAGAAAATGTGTTTTCGACGATCATAAGTAGACCCATATATATACATATATATCAATTAAAAAACCTTCTATTTGGCACAGGGGAAGAAATTGAAGGTGGCATATCCATGTCCTGTCTCCGTTCCAGGTACAAAGGTGGCTCAGTAGAGCTATAGAGGATGTAACCCAGTGTGCTGATTATGCTAATGTTGTGGTTGTTGTTGAAAAGACTATGGAGTTGGTAGAATCTCTGCCAAATGGAAAAGTAAATGTTGAGATGGTGGAGAACGAGTCCATATCCAAGGAGAAGAGGAGAACAGAGCAGGTTAATGCACCAGAGGTGATGGAGCCTGATTCAGAGAATTTGTTTCAAAACAGGTTATTCAGAGGTGAAATGGAACAGCAGGATGGATGTATTATTACAACCCTTCAGTCCAGAGGTTTGTGGGATAATTATTTGGTCAACATGATTAACCAAAGTGAAGTGGAAAATGAAGCAGTCATTTCTTGGGGCGAGATAATAGAGCAGATTGAGGGAGAGGCTGAAGGAGAAGAGCAAAAGGAGTCAGAAAAGATATTGTATGCACAAACTGTAAGACAAGGAGAACAAAGGCAAGAACAAGTAAAAGAAACAAGGAATAAATTTACTGTACATATAAGCAACAAAAATGAACAAGGACTGAACAGGTATGATGTTTGGGACTCTGTACTTGTACCATCACCTAAAGAGGAAGGAGCATTTATTCAGACTAATAGATACATTTGTAAAACTGGACAGGCTATGGAAAATTCTGGGTCTACTTTATCCTCTCAAAAGCTGAAATGATCAAATACATATACTGTGACACATAAAGCCCGAACGTCAACTAAGCTGAAATGTAAACATCCCGAAACTGAGAATATCAAAAGGTTTTCGTTGGCCAACTTCCCTCTCACCGGTGTGCTCAAATATAAACAAAACACACTGTTTTCCTATACCCAGTGAAATGAAAACAAAGCATGCTTTCCCTTTATCGTATCAATTGTATCTACATATATGTCTATTCAAAAGAAAACTAAAATTAAACGAAGTAACACTTTTTCTTTCAGCGTAACATATCTTTCCACCTCTCCTCTCATAATACAGACACATTAAACTAAAACAAATTACGCTTTGACTTCAGCGTAACATCTGTACCTATGTCTATCTTACAAATAGAAATACAACTAAAAAAACATAGCACTGTATTTAATAGTGAAATACTGCTTGTAATGTTTACAACACATATCCTAAGGTTTTCCTTACCACTTTACGTCAACAAACATAATATATGCAACTCTTGTAGGTACAATTAGAAGACGTACGTAACTTTATTGATTACAGTACAAAACTGACATAATATTCTTAACCTTTTAATAACATGCCCACTGTCTTTAAGAAATCCTGTACATTATACTCATGTTGTTTAGCAATCACAACTTGCAAACGGTTCTGCCGATCGATTGTTTTTCTATTTTAGGTGATGGCGGACATGCTGTCATAAGATGTAAACACAGCTCATCTACTCTATTCTGTTCTCTTGTCAAAACACTCAACACAGCAGAGATATCAGATATTCATTTTCTTAGCAAACAACGAATCTGTCTGTGTCAGCCTTCCAAGTAGTTTTGCATGCGAGGTAAACGCTTGCCATTAAGGGATGAAATGTTCCAGAATGAGATAGGATATATCTGGGGAAATCTGCTAGGTGTTATAGTTCTAATACATTGTTTATGTACACGCCCCAATACATACACATCTGAGAAATAGTTTAGCAATTCCCGGCCATCTTGTGTGAAATCCTTAGAAAGGTCATGAAAGGCTGCAACAATGTCACATTCCTTAAGGAATGAGAAAGCTATAAGCTTTTTAACTGAGTGCTGAAATTCCACACATGCACCATATAGCTTTGCTAGACCTAAAGATTGTACTTTTTGCCAGATATTTTGTGAAAAATGAAACGCCTTTCGCTGACACATTCGGAAAGTTGTATGAAATACTCTTTATAGACGCTTGCTCAAAATCACACAACATGTACTTTACAGACACTTCTAGCTTTAGTTTCTGCAGCAATCCCACATGTAATTATAAGCTTTGAATGACTTCTTGCACATAAGACAGTACATGAGGAGTAAACATTTTGTGTTTCCTGCATGTGATACAAGTGCATGAATACTATATAGCTGTCTACACAATCTTCCCTTAGTTAAAAACACACCATCCATTAACCAGATCTTGGAGCTAGAAAGGTCTTTTAGGTTTTCTTCAGTGGTAAATACTAACACATGAAGGTTAGTGTGTACATCTAGTTTCCTTTCCTGTACAAACTTTGACCTTTTTAAAGCATAATCATCAACTGAAACCATGTCTAGAGGTATGTTAGACCTGCTATATTTCACATACTGCAAATGCTGCACTGTTTACTGTCTGCAACATAGATCTATGTGTAGGCAGCACTACAGTACTTTCCAATGAAGTACTTGCTACATCATCTACCACTAGCACTGGAGTGCTTCTAGACATACTAGCAAGATGTCGAAGTTTTTCACAGGCTTGGTATTTCTCAATTTCAGTTGCATCTGAAGGGTGTTCATGTGCTGTAGATTTCACTAAAATTTCTCTGTTATGTAATGAATTAGTTATTGCTCTACCTTTACACATCATCGTTCTTTTTAAACAACAACAGCAGTACTTCCTGCATTTTATTACCTTTTCTAAATTGTACAGATAATCTTCTATAAGCAACATTTCTTTCTCCTGCTGAGACTTAACTGTAATGTATGCGTTACCTAGCACACAGGAAAAACTGGAGAGCTTTTCCAGCCATTGATGATCCGTTATTCATGTTAC
Organism: Protopterus annectens; assembly: GCF_019279795.1. NCBI lineage: Eukaryota > Metazoa > Chordata > Ceratodontiformes > Protopteridae > Protopterus > Protopterus annectens. Next base: position 184,248,808 of record NC_056733.1, read on the forward strand.
GAATGGAGTTCACTAAAGACAGATATTTAATAGTCAGCATGCAGATGTAGCAAATTATAACACTACATTAAACAACAGCAGCACAGTATATAATATTCAACACCCTTTTCCTATCAGGTACGAACACAGAGAGGGGAGGGTGCATTCTATAAGCAGAGGGAGACAAAAGAGGAAACTATCATTAGATCGTTCAGTGAATCACAACATCAAGAAGATGTGGGAAGGGAGAGGGACGATATTGTTAATATCTCCTCTCGCGTTTTTACAGCAGATGAAATAGCTGTTTTGTCCAAGGGTCTTTCGTTTATTCCCACTACACAGAGTAATTTAACTACACAGAGTAATTTTGAAGAGACTTTACGAGATTTAAAATTGTATGTTCGAAATCTTTCACTGAAAATAGCATTTAAGAACAATAATGGTCTAGTAAGTGTTAATGGTTTTAAGAAACCTAGCACCTATATACCACCCTTACACCCCTTATTAGCAGCTTTTAGCAAAATGGTAGAAGATGACTTTTATATAAGATGAGAGATAATAGGAGGAAGCATTGGAAGGGTAAAGATAATTTATCTTATTCTCAGAAGGAAGCCTTAAATAAATTGTGTAATGACACAACCATAGCTATTAGGCCGGCTGATAAGGGGGGTGGAATAGTTATTATGGATACTTGGAAATATCATAGAAGTATGATTATGATGTTGAGTGATGACAAATTTTATACACCCATTGATAAGGATACTGTCCTTATCCATATACAGAGAATACATGCTATGCTGGAGGACTTGGTCAATAGTGATATCATAGACACATCCCTATTCTCTGCCTTAGATGTTCCCTATCCTCTCATTCCACTCATACATGGACTTCCGAAGATCCATAAGGATAGGGTCAGCCCACCCCTTAGACCCATAGTTGCAGGGAGGGGAAGGTCCACTGAACCTTTTTCCCTTTATATTGAGAAACATCTTAGACCAGTAGTTGATGCTAATGAATTTGCTCTGAGGGACACTAAACAATTTTTGTTGGATCTGTATGACTATCTTAAAGAGATACTTGGAGATCAAGATTTTATTTTTGTCACCATGGATGTTCACTCCTTATTCACTGTTATTCCTAATGCTGTTGGAATAGAAATGGTGAGTTGTTATCTAAAGAGACAGCCAGATTTTGATGGAGGCCTGATTGATTTATTATTGACCTTCTTAGAGGCAGTCTTAGAGTCTAATATATTCTGCTTTGAAGGGCAATGTTATCTACAGAAGGATGGCGTGTCTATGGACACGTCTTGTGCCAAAAGCTACACCAACCTCTTCATGGCTGAATGGGAATACAGGTATATGTTTCAGTTGCCTAGTTTTGTCAGGTCAGTGTCTTTTTATAGACGGTTTGTAGATGACCTGTTTTTGTTATGGAGAGGTTCATTGGATAAATTGACCATTTTTGTCAATGAGATGAACTCGTTAACTGGTTATCTTAAATTTAGTCATGAGGCCTCTGTTACTAGGATATCCTTCTTGGACATTTACATTGAAAAGTTGGATAATGGTATAATAAACACAGGGCTCTATAGGAAATCCTGTCACAGAAACACATTATTACATCGTCATAGTATGCATCCAGGATATGTTTACAACAATATTATTAAGGGGCAAGCAATGAGGATATCAAGATACAACCCCACGAAATTGGGGTTTAAAAATGACCTGAAAGACCTAAGTGAGAGGTTTCTAATATGAGGATACAACATTGGTGACATAGATAAGGGAACTGATGGGATAGATCTCTTGAGGTCAGGGACAGTGGCCCCTTATTTTTCAGGGCATATAGCCAATGGTGTTGATGTTCGTGATTTACAGAGTACAAGTGGAATGAAACATGACAAAGTGGCTTTTTCTATTTTTTATATCAAAGATGTTAGCCGCATTAAAGATGTCATTAGAACACACTGGGACATCTTATTGGTAGATCCCGAAGTTAAAGTAGTAGGGACTGCCCCTAGATTTAGGTATAAGAACAAGAAGAACTTTAAAAGACTCCTATCTGACAAAAAGGTGTCAATGAGGGGGAAACCATATCATCTTTTGGTACCACTATGTGCGGCCATTGCAACATTTGCCAGTTGATTGATTACAATCCCACTTTTGTACATCCTATTAATTTGCGATCATACACGTTTAGGGCCAAAGGTAACTGTATGTCCAAGGACGTGGTTTACTTGGCTACCTGTGAAGTCTGTCACGCATCCTATATAGGAAAGACCAATAGAAGTTTAAGGGATAGGATGCGTGAACACATGTACAGTATTAGGACGCTCTCAAAGGTCAATGCTCTAGCGAAACATGTTATAGAAAATGATGGCTCCCATACGTTCAGGTTTAAGATCATGGAAGAGGTTACGGTTGGGTTCAGAGGTGTTGACATCAGGACATACACAGAAAGTAGAGAGAGCATATGGATTATGAGGCTGAGGTCGGATTCTTATCCTGGTCTTAATGGGAAGGTATCCATTAAACCTTTCCTTAAGATGAGAAGGTTAAAAATTTATTGATTTAGTGATTTAATGTTTTTCATTATTTTTTATATATGTTTTTAAAAGTTTATATGTACTATATAGTTTCTTGTTTATGTATTTATTTATTATGAATCAGCTTTTATATGTGTTTTTAATAATCAATATAGATTTTTTTTATATCTTAGGTTACATTTCTTATATATGTACTATGTTTTATGTATGATGGGTTACACAGAGTACTTTGATCCGGGTTGTATCATGCATTTTGTTATGTTTATTGGCCAATGAAAGGGTGGTTTTCCCGCCAGTACTTGTATATAAACTGTTTGGTTTTGACTTGGTTTCAAAGGGTCTGAGGAAGCCGAAAGGTGAAGGGCTAACCCATGTTTGTGTTTTTACTCCATTAAACAAGTTGTCCCAGAACTGAATGAGTCCATGTCTTGCTGCATACATCTGCTTGGAATAACGTGATTACTGGATGTTTGGATTTTCTGTGGCTCGAACGAGTTGTTAGTGTGTAGTGTTGCATTTTATATACTGGGACTCTTGATGCTCTGAGGACATTATATTGACTTGTGGTATGTCTACAATGGATCGCTCCTTCCACTTTTGATTGGGGTTTTATCTGCATTTTTGGCTGTTTTGGTTGGACCGTTTACTCTGCATAGGCTTTATTCTTTAAGCTACTACATTAAACAAGTTCTAATCAATTAAGCTTTAATTATGTCATACTTGACATACTTAAACACTTCATACTGAATGTACAAAGTACTTGCCAATGTCATGATGTAGCAACACATCATTGTGTACTTACAGTGCCTCTTCCTTAATTTAAGTACTGGTTGGGACAACTAATATTTTTCAGTATTTTCAGATTCAATATATTAACGTTTTGCCTTATTTGTAGTTCAGTTTTTATGTGTTGAGTTCTATGTATTCAATCATTTCAGCTTTCGAGAGGATAAAGTAGACCCGAACATTTCTTAGGAAGATATGACAACAAAAGACAATAATCCATGGTCTGAATATGTTATTCAAGCTTTATTTAGACAAAGAAATGAACAACAACAAAAAAAAGAATAATGGTGCAATTCAGGACTGAAATTGAAGCCAGTGAGCTGGTGACTGCTTGTAAATATGTTGATGCAACAAAGGTTCATGATGAAAGAGTTCTATGGACTTGGGGTTGGGAATGTGGTGTCATATTAAAAATGATAATGTAATTCATATTCCAAGTGTAATAAATGTGAATGGTAACAGGGTTGTGTAAAGCATAAGGGTTAACCAAGAGCATGTTTCTTCTGTGGTAAAGATAATCATTTGATAAGTGATTGTAATAAAAGAAAATGTTTTATATGTGGTAAGACAGGACATGAAGCAAAGAAATGCAATTTAAAGTGTAAAAATGTGGTAATATTGATCATGCATGGTTGGAATGTGAAAATGATGCCAAAATAGTTGGAATAGGGGTTATACAGCCTACAGAACATGAAGAAATTATAATACCAGAGAGAATAATACAATAATTAAATGACAAGGTAGAAAACAATGTAGAACAAGAAAATAAAGGTAAGGATAATAGTGAGACAAGTGAGGAAGAAGAGGTAATTTGGAAAATAGAGGGAAGAAAAATTCTATAGGAAAAAGAGAAAAGAAAGGAAAAGGAAAATTAAAGGTACAGTCATAAAAGAAAGCAAGAAAGGCAAAGAATGAGTGATATAACTTCTTCGTAAGAAAATGAAGATGTTCACATTGAATATTAATAGTATGAAAAGGTAGCACTGTACATAAGTAAATTAATAAAAGAATAAAAGAAAATAAGAGAATTGAAAAATAAAGATAGAAAATTAATGAAGACAAAAAACACTATTAACAACCAAAAGTATCACAGCAGTCTAACCCATGGACTTCTCATTCAGAAATCTTTATTAGAACGATAAAAACACAATGAGCACTTTCATTATATGAATGTTAGGACTTCTTCAGAATTACTGAACTATTAAAAGCCACTTAAGTATTAAGCATTTAATCAAGTAAAAACAATGTACAGTAATTTAAAGGTACCATGAAAAAATGCAACTCAAAATAGGGAACCCATAATAATCAAAGAGACAACCCAAAACATGATTTTTTTGTGGAAAATATAAATTATGTTTTACAATAAAAAAAAAAAAAACTACTGGAAACCCTGGAGGTAATGAGGGAGCAAGCAGAAGAGAATGTGTAGCAGAAGTATGTTGCCAGTATTCAAAATAAAGAAGAAGAAACATTGGATAGGTATGAAGTTTGGAACAACTTAATAGTTACTCTGTGTGTAAAAGCTAAGGGCTTTTATTCTTCTAAACAACATTTTGTGACATTATATTTGAGACCATTCATGCAATGGGAAATTTCCTTTGGAAATATGAAAAAAAGAAGGACTGTAATTCTGGAACTTATATGTAAAAGCATTTAACAGTGAACTGAAAAAGAAGATTCCTTCACAATTTTGAATGTAAGTAGAAAGTTAGAAAATAATACAATTATATGTATTCCAAGTATGATAAATGTGAAGGAAATAAGGGTGTAGTAAAGTATTGAGGACAACCCAAAACATGTCCTTTTGTGGAAAGATACATTTGTTGAATAACTGTGACAAAAAGAAATGTTACATTTGTGGAACTAGGTCATGACACAAAAATGTGAACTGAAATGGTATAAATGTAATATGGGCATTTATGGATGGATTGTAAGACCAGGAAAATGAAAGTGAAGGAATAAAAGAAAAAGAACAAAAATAAGAAACATTACAGATTGTGGAAATATAAGAAATGTTAGATAAAGAAAGACACAAGAAAGAAGTAATTGAGGAAGGTTCTGAAATAAGCAATGAGGAAGATATAAATTGTAAAGTAGTAAAAGGAAAAATGAATTAATAAAAAGGATAAAAGATAGGAAAAGAAAATTTAAAGGAATTGACATGGAGAAAAATGAAAGTAAATGGATGAGAAATGTAGTTATAATCTCTAGAAAGTTAAGAAAAAGGGAAAGTAACAACTCTATGATATGTTCTGTGAATATGGATAGTATTAAAAATATAATGAAAAGGATAGGTGTTTTGGAATGGTGTAATAAATGTGATGTAGATGTAATTGCAAGATTCTTATCAAATTAAAAAAGACTACAAACGGATTATGGAGGAAGATGATTTAGATTTTGGGAAATGATCAATGTTCTGGAATAGGAATATTTTGTATAAATACAGTAAAATTATTAGCCATAACTTTATCAAGAATGGGAAGATTAACTATTGTAAATTTAAAATGGAAAGAATAAGCATATAGAATAATAGCATTATATGCTTATCTTGTAAAGAAAGAGTTTATTTCACCAGATTCTAGAATATGTAGTGGTAAATATGAATATTATATTGACAGGACATTTTACTTTTGACTTAAGAGGTAAATGTAAAAAGAAAGGAAATGATGTAAGAAAAAATATTAGAAGTTATGAGATGTGGAAAATTAGTACTCTATGATAGATACCCATGGACTTATAGAAGGAGTACCTACAGAACTGAAATAAATTATTTTATAATATCGGAAGGACTAATTATAAGGGAAGGAGAAACTAGTAAAACAAGTTTTAGAATTGTTTAGCAATATGGATAGAAATAAAGGAAAACAAGGAATATATAAAAACAGCCAAAGGAATAAAAAGGTTAAATGAGAAAATATGGGATAAAGAATGGACAAATAATGCAGTTATGGAGTGATCATATTACAATGAGAATATTTTATAACAATTGATCTGAATGGTGGATAAATTTTAAGTTCATATATAAAAAATGCTATTTACAGTGACAATATGATGTAAGAAAATATAAAAGACTGTATAAAGATGCATTGGAATATTTAGAAAATAATGATAAAGGTATTTTGATAAAGAGAATGATATAAAAATCAAGATAAAATGAATGAGTTATTAAAGGAAAAATATTTTTAGAAAGAAAAAGAGACTACATTTCTGGATATTTAACTAAACTGTTAAAGAAAGGTAGTAGTTTAATAGCGTCCATCACGTATTTGAAGTTTCAAAATTTCGAACCTCATATGTTTGACAACATATGAGCAAAACTTGAATAATCGAATATATGTAATAAAAACGTAAAAGAAAAACAATTACCTCAGGGCTTCACCCCCATAGGTTCATAGGTAGGTATTAGGCTATCGGCCCAAGGGCCTACACAAGCCTAGACAACAAAGTTCCCTGGCTTACGCCACCCAAGAAAGTAACTTTCCTGTGCCACTGTCGAGCAGAGACACAAGTGATCCCCAGGGTGTAGTTCCTATTTCCCATCTACTCATCAAGATTTTTCTTGAAGAGTACTAATGAAGAACTTTGCTTGACATAGATGGGTAGCCTGTTCCAGAGTATGGGAAGTCTCTGGGACAGGAACCTATCCCTCCAGCATGTCCTGTTTATTGTGGTGACAAGGTTTAGGTCCCAGGAGCATGTAGCTCGGAGGGATTGGGATTTCTTTAGGTGTAGCATGTCCAACAGCTCTGGGTTTGACATAGCTTTATATGTTAGGCAGAGATCACCTCGGAGTAGGCAATATGCTACTGAGTATAGCTGGAGTTTTTTGAGGTGGTCAGTGTAGGGCATTTATTTGAGGCCAGTAATCCTCTTTGTGAGGTACTTCTGTGGCTTTTCCAGCTGCTGCAGATGTCTTGTGAGGTATATTCCAAAAGGGGAATTGTACTCTATATAATGGGTCTAAAGAGTGTTGAGTAGAGGGGAACAATGACCTCTTTTTTTTCCTGGATGAGAACCCTTTTATGATGAGGTGTGCCATGTAGAAGGACTTCCTGACTACTGTGGCGATGTGAGTATCAAAGGAGAGACTACTGTCCACCTGGGTCCCAAGGTCTCTTATCACGCATTTGGTGTTAAGTAGATTGCTGCCTATGTGGTAGTTCATGGGTACACAGTTTTTACCAAAGGGGATGACACTGCACCTTTTGGCATTGAGCTTGAGGCCATGGCTCTGACACCAGGCATCTGTCTCAGCGAGGCCCTTCTGTAGGATGTCCACATCATTTGGGGACTTGACTATGGCTCCTAGTTTGCAGTCATCTGCGAACTTCGTTAGCCAGAGGCCTTCTGTATTAGCCTGTACTTCAGAGAAGTAGATACCAAATGGATGAGGTCCTAGGACGGAACCCTGTGGTACTCCACTTGTCACTGCTTTGAGGTCAGATTTGGAATCTGCAACATTTACAGTGTGGGTTCTGTCAGTGAGCCAGTTTGCAACCCATCTTGTGACATAGGGATTTATACCTAGTTTAGTGAATTTAGCTATAATTCCAGAATGCGGGATGGTGTCGAAAGTCTTGTCGAGGTCAAGTTAGGCCATGTGAACCACCTTACCCTCATATACGGCTTTGGTGACTGCCTCAGAGAAGTCGATCAGGTTCAGGAGGCATGATCTGCCTTTCACAAACCCGAACTGGGTGGGATCCAGAGTTTGGAGGTTACCAATGTCTTTGTTTGAGTTTCATGATGATACATTCCATGGCCTTACAGACCAGGCTCATCAGGCTAATAGGTCGATAATTCCTGGGATCAGTGGAGGCTCCCCCTTTGTGGAGTGGGATAACTGTTGCTGTGCGCCATTCAGTGGGCACAATGCCTGATGTGTGGCTATTATTGAACATGGTGCTTAAGTGGGGAGCCAGTTCATTCTGAAGTTCATGTAAAACGCAGCCTGGGATGCTATCCGGTCCCATGGATGCTGTGTTTTTGGCTTTAGAGAGTGCAGCTTTTACCTGCATAGTTGTGATTACAGGGACTCTGCATTCTTCGCATGTGTGCCCTTTAGGGGGTGAGAGGGGGTAACTCCGAGACTGCACTTCAGTGCATAAAAGGGAAGTTTTCCCATTCTGTGCGTACAGAGCCATTGCCTTTCACCTTCAAACTTTTCAAAGTTTGATCATATGGTGTAGATCATATGACATTCAAACTTTGAAATACTTGATAATTTAATAGGGGCCCATTTAATAAGAGAAATGAAAAATGCAAAAGGAGAAATAGAACTTAAGAACAAATTATGAATATTGTTGTAGAATATGTACATGAGATGTTTAAAGGATAAAATAAATTAAAAGCAATGGGGGGGTAAAACAGTTTTCAGAACAAGAAAATAAAGAATTAGAAAAAAAATTCTTTATATGAATCAGATAAATTATTAGGATAAGTGAATATAGATTCAACTGCAGAGGCAGATAGAATAGGATATGAAATGTATAAAAATTTAACAGAATGGCAAACAATATGCTTTTGAAGATTTTGAAAGAATGGCTAAATAAAGGTTTTATTTATAAAGAATTATGCAGTATAATACTTAAATTTATTTGGAAGAAAGAAGAAAAAAAATGAAAAACTGGAGACCAATAGTACTGAACTATAATAAGATTTTCATGAAAATATTGCAGAAGGGAATTGAAACAAAGATAAAAAGTGTTATATAACCCTGTATCTATAGTATAAAAGGGAAGGGATGCCAATTATTTTTAACAGTAAAATATATTGTGTATGATATTCTAGAGAAGAAGAAGCTAAACATATGCGAGGGGATCTTAAGAAGGCTTTTGATAATATAAGACATGGAATCTTATGGGCAATAATACAATAATATGATATTAGTGAGAAAATTAGGAAAGTGTGTATTTCTGCTTATAGAAATAAAAAATAAAAATGTTGGTAAATTGCTGGTTAAGTAAAGAAGAACAAATAAGAAGGGGTGTGAGACAAGGATGTCCAAAGAGTTGTATGCTCTTTAATTTTTAAATATAATTGTATGTGAAATAAATTGTAAAATGAAGGAAACAGAGTATTTTTCACCTGAAGGGTAAATAATCACAATATTTTTAACTTGTGCAAATGATATTATAATAATTGCAAAATACACGATACAGATAAAAAGAGTAATATATTTTTTAAATGAATGTTTAAAAGTAGTAGGGATGATTTTTAACTAAGAAAAAAGTAAAGCGTTAGGTGATATAGTTAAGATAGGAGGAATATAATTTATAATGAATGAACATTCTGTCTTAGGTTTAAAATTTGGTAATAAGATTGTATGTAGGATGCAATCGGAAAAGATAATAGAAAATTTAAGAGGAATTTGCATTTTTGGAAACGCATCTTTAAGAAAAAGGATTTATTTGATAAATTCAGGTTGGATTGGAAAATAGCATAATTAGCAGGTGCATTTATGCTACCAATGATATTGGATAAATAATTACTACTGACATTTTTTCATTCATATAGTGTTCAGGATATAATCCAGTAATGAGGAATTTTGTATGTAAATAAAGAAGAAGGAGACTTATGGTTAATACAGTGGTATATGTTGCTCCTCTAAATTTTTGTAAAGCGTTAAAGTGGATAAATGACAAAGGAAGAAAGTTTATTTGTAAGAATATTTAAATATAAGTATGAAAAGAGTTGGGATATGGTAAAAAAAAGTAAAAGAAAAAGAATGCAAAAATGAAATTAAATATTACCAAGAAAAAATATTAATGTGGAAAATAAAAACTGATGAAATAGAAAAGTGGAGACAACTATGACACAGTAATATGATACAATATTATTTTGTTAAAAACAATGGGAAAGTTAATAAAAAGAAACATTAAAGCTATAAAAAATAAGAAATAAATGATGTAATAAAATGTAGAATTTTGTGGAGACTTGCAATAGATAAATTACCAAAAGGGAATATGCCATATAAAAAGAAAAGTGAATGAAGGAATATGTTCATATTGTGGTAAAGAGGAAACTATTGAACATGTGTTTTTAAAATGTAGAAGAAAATTATGGGAAAAATGTAAAGAAAAATATTCAAGATATTGAAAAAGTGGATAAGATAAATATGGACATGATTAAATATGGATATTATCAAAACATAAGTAAAATATGTTAAAAGAATTGATAAAAATGTTTTATGTTGTATGGGTTATATGGAATGAAAGGATAAATGAAATTATGTTTAATGGAAAATGAATTTTGGCAGTAATATTGAATACAATTAGATGGTAGTTATTGAAAAAGGAGAAGGGGTCTAATAAGGATAGAAATTTGATATAAAATATATATGAATGTGTAATAAGTAAAAGAAGAATATGGAAAATTGAAATTTGTAAATATGTAAGTGTTATGTAAATATTATGTAAATGCTATTTTATTTGTATAAATAAAAAAAGACTACTACTCTTCTTGATAGGTGCTGTGGGATCTTTTCCATCCACTTGAGGTACCCCCCAACTCAGGCAGTTGGAACCTTGGTTTACCATCTTAGCTGAAGTCAGGAGTGTAGCACCCCATTATGCTGCACTACAGTGTCAGAAATTCATCTACCTGGTGTAGGAATAGAACCCACAGCTTTCTGCAGCAAAGGCAAATGTGCTACCAGTTGTACCACTGGCACTTCTATTTGCATCGTGTAATATTAAGAATTTGAGTCATTTGACAAACCTGTGCCATATGTCTAAAATGTTTTCAGAGTCTATGTGTTTCAATGGAAGTTTTATACAAACATATTTACAAAAAGTTAAAAAAGAGCTTACAACCAAAATCAAATCTTCTAAGGCCAATTATGAATTCAAAATTGCAGCTTTGTCAAAGAGAATCACAAGACCTTCTTCAAATATATTAGAACACTTATAAGCAGTAGTCAGCACTGCTCTGAGTTCATACATAATGACAGTACCTACTCTGGCCCAAAGACATAGCTGAAGTATTACCAAATTTAAGTCAAACCCCTCCCCTACCATCTTTACTTGGCCTGCACATACTTGACCCTTTGTTGGCCTTCTCCCAAATATCAGCCTTATACAAGTTAAGGCTCGGTTGGAGGTGGAAAATACTGGCTCAGTGTAATTTGATGATGTGGCAGGGTGCTTCCTTGCTAGTATGAAGCACTGTTTTAATGACCCACTCCGCAATCCATTCCAACTTCTGCTTATCATCTGGTATTGTGCCTGAGGCTTGCAAAACTGTGTTTGTTAATCCTTTATACTATGGAGGCCTCACAATTGATCCTGGTAATTATATACCCGGAAGTTTCATAAGCCTTGCCTGTAAAATAGTAGACCACAGCATTATGAAACTCCTAAATGTAAACACTGACAGTCTAACATCCTAAATCATTATGGGTTTGTGAAGGGCACAGCCTGTCTGCTTAACTTGGTTGATTTCAATGAAGACATCATAGAGACCTTGAATGAAGACAAGTCAGTACACACAGCTTACCCTGACATAGCCAAAGCCTTTGACACCATTCCACCCTTAGGCATTGTAAATAAAGTTATAAAGCTAAATGGAAAACCTTAAGCTACCTGATGGATAGTAAACTAATTCATTGACAGAAACCAGCAAATTAAGATTGGGGACACTAATGGCAACTACCAGTGGTATCACCCAGGGCTTTGTAATGGGGACAGTCCTTTTTTGCTCTTACTTTTCTGATGGCAAAGGTGACATCAGAGGCCTTTGGCTGGCTATGTTTGCTGATGACTGTAAACTGAGCCGTTATTAACTCCACATGGCATTCCCAGATTTTGCAAGAATATATTATGGTCTCAAGTTAAATGTCAGAGACCTGCATACATTTATTGACATTGTACTTTTCTTTGCCACCATGTGACCACAGTGTCTGTTTAGCTCCGCTGATTACTAAGAGTATTTCCTCCAGGTCCAAAATTGTTATCATACCTTTATACCCCTCCCTTATTGGATCCATAATCAAATACAGTGCTACCTTTGTCAGGTACCTGTCCAGATTTATGATCCTGCCTGAAAGTTCCTAATGTGTACCTATGCAAAATGCCTTAGAGCTCTTTCTCTCTGTTCTGTTTCATATAAATTCCAAATAGCAGTGACCTCTTACTGACCTCTAAGGTCTTGGACAACATTGCCCTGAATAACCTTTTTCTTGCAAAGCTAGAAAGACTATGAACACCCACACTAAAGACCTGAATCTTCACCATGCCAAAAACTGAATCTGCTTGTGTGACATATAACTCGCTGAAAGGATTCCGTTCTTCTCAAACAGCCTTATCCTATTCATATTAAACAAAACAGTTCCCTCCTTCTCCTGAAACACAAATTGGATGAGTGGATAGATAATTAGAAGCAGATCCCCATTTTTGTCCAAGAAGCCCATATAGAAAGGGGTAGTCAAACCTTTTAACTGTAATTCATTTTGAGGAACACTTGTCATTTTGAGTCTTTAAAATTATATGTTCCATATTGTCTCATATTGAGTTTAACACATTTATTAAGATGTTTTAACAAATATTCATGGCAAATAATACTGACTCATATTAATTTATCAAAAGAAGTTTATTTGTGTATAAAAAAGCAGTTAATAACCATGCTTTGAGCATCCTTGTAGTTATTAGTAAGTGTCCCATAAGTTTCCCATTCTTCCACATTGTGAGAAGTAGTATTCCACATTCAGGGTCTGGAAGGTTAAGAATTATGAGATTATTAAGTAGTGGGAATTGCAGTGGCTAGGCTGCAAATGAGATTGTGTGGGCCTGTCAAATTGTCTACAACACTGAAATCACTTTCATTAATAGTGGAAAACTCCTTTTCTCCACTGTTTTGTGCTTTTAGAAATAGGTATATTTAAGTTTGGGGGGATGAACCCACATGGGGGGGGGGGGCACAGTTGAGCTTGCCACCTGCAAAAGAGATTCTTTCTGATATTTACCAAAAGGGATTTCAACAAACCCTTTTCTTTATGTTGGAGTCAGAATTATTGACAATCTATTGGCATGTTTCCTAAGTTGTCTAAGAACAATCTATGACCTTAGGAAAACATGTTGATATAGTTACTTTACTACTCACTTTCTTTTCTTCCATAATCTGAGAATACCGACCCACAATACTTGTACTTGTAAAGGTCTCCTATATCACAGTTCAGCCTCTGTACTTCAGCCAGGCAGTGGGAGGTGAGAGTCGCATGTTGATAGGACATCACCTATGGCTGACTCAGGTTTTTAATGTATGTTTCCTGCTACTTCCCACTTTTGGCTGGTACACTTGGTGCTATCCTTACTATAAGCATCTGCTTGTATACATCCACAGTGGAAGTTTCTGGTACACATAGTGCTGTCCTCACTGCAGGCATTTGCTTGTGTACATCCGCAGTGGAAGTTTGGCTGGTACACATGGTGCTATCCTTACTGCCGGCTTTGGCTTGTGACATCCATAGTGGAAGTTTCTGGTGCACATAGTGCTGTCCTTACTGCAGGTATTTGCTTGTGTACATCCACATTGGAAGTTTGGCTGGTAGACATAGTGCTATCCTTACCGCAGGCATTTGCTTGTGTACATCCACAGTGGAAGTTTCTGGTGCACATAGTGCTGTCTGTACTGCAGGCATTTGCTTGTGTACATCCACAGTGGAAGTTTGCTGGTGCACATGGTGCTGTCCTTACTGCAGGCATTTGCTTGTGTACATCCATTGTGGAAGTTTGGCTGGTAGTATGCTGCTATCCTTACTGCAGGTATTTGCTTGTTTATATCCACAGTGGAGGTTTGGTTGGTACACACGGTGCTGTCCTTACTGCAAGCATTTGCTTATGTACATCCACAGTGGTAGTTTGGCTGGTACACATAGTGCTGCCCTTTCAGATGGCTTTTGCTTCTGTACATCCACAGTGGAAGTTTGCTGGTACACATGGTACTATCCTTTACTGGACGCATTTGTTTGTGTACATCCAGTGTGGAAGTTTGGTTGGTACACATGGTGTTGTCCATACTAAAAGCATTTGCTTGTGTACATCACAGTGGAAGTTTGCTGGTGCACATGGGACTACCTTACTGGAAGCATTTGCTTGTGTACATCCAGTGTGGAAGTTTGGTTGGTACACATGGTGCTGTCCATACTGAAAGCATTTGCTTGTGTACATCCACAGTAGGAGTTTGTTGATGCACATGCTGCTGCTCTTACTGCAGGCATTTGCTTGTGTGCATCTACAATGAAAGTTTGGCTGGTACACATGCTGCTGTCCTTTCTGGAGGCATTTGCTTGTCTACATCCACAGTGGATCTTAGACTGGTACACATGGTGCTGTGCTTACTACAGGTATTTGCTTGTGTACATCTACAGTGGAAGTGTGGCTGGTACACATGGTGCTTTCTTTACTGAAGGTATTTGCTTGTGTACATTCAGTGTAGAAGTGAGGCTGGTACACATGGTGCTGTCCTTACTGCAGGCATTTGCTTTTGTACATCCACAGTGGAAGTTTGCTGGTGCACATAGTGCTTTCCTTACTGCAGGTATTTTCTTGTGTGCATCCATTTTGGATGTTTCGCTGGTACAAATGGTGCTGTCCTTACTGCAGGCATTTGCTTTTGTAGATCCACAGTGGAAGTTTCTGCTGCACATATTGCTGTCCTTACTGCAGGCATTTGCTTGTGTACATCCACAATGGTGTTGGATGGTGCACATACTGCTGTCCTAACTGTAGGCATTAGGTTGTGTACATCCACATTGGAAGTTTGGCTAGTAGACATGGTGCTGTTCCTTACTGCAGGCTTTTGCTTGTGTACATCCACAGTGGATGTTTGGCTGGTACACATGGTGCTGTCCTTACTGTAGGCATTTGCTTGTGCACATCCACAGTTGAAGTGTGGCTGGTACACATGGTGCTCTTCTTACTGCAGACATTTGCTTGTTTATATCCACAGGGAAAGTTTGGCTGGTACACATGCTGCTGTCCTTACTGCATGCATTTGCTTATGTACAGCCACAGTGGAAGTTTGGCTGGTATGCATGCTGCTCTCCTTACTGCAGGCATATGCTTGTGTCCATCCACAGTGGACATTTGGCTGGTACACATAGTGCTGTTCTTACTGTATGCATTTGCTTGTGTACATCCACAGTGGAAGTTTGGCTGGTACACATGGTGCTGTCCTTACTGCAGGCATTTTCTCATGTACATCTAGTGTGGAAGTTTGCAGTTTGAATGCTAATTTGTCTGATCAAGCTGCTGAGTCTCTGGTTGTGTCATTGCCAGATGAGGTGCCTGCAGCAGACCTTATCAGCTGCCACCTCTTTCTTAAAAAAGGTGAGCTGGCATTGGCCACTCACTCCCATTCCTTACTGACATGCTTTTTCAATGTCCTGGCCACTAAAACCTGGGGCAGTTGGGACATAGAAGATATTTATCCCTATATACCACAGAGCTGGCTTAATGTGCATTCTGTTTTCAACTTGCAGCAGTACATAAGGTGTGCCTGTCCTTAAAAACTGATAGTAGCAAGAAAACTGTCTGGAGAACCTTCTTCCTAGCACTGCTGGGGGTCTAGTTTTACCTTGCAAGGAACAACCTAGTGCAATACAGTTTGTGCATAGATATCATAAGCATATGGGACACAGTCATGCAATGACCAGCATTGTTACCTCACATCAAGAAATTCTCCAGTTTGGTTCTCTGTTGATATGCTTTGTTTGCATGTCCTCCCTGTGTTCACCTGGGTTTTTTCAAGATACTCTAGTTTCCTCCCAATCCAAAAGATGTATTAAATGGATAGGCAACACTAAATTGGTCACAGGTGTGTGTGTGTGTGTGTGTGTGTGTGTGTGTGTGTGTGTGTGTGTGTGTGTGTCTGATAAAATGGAAGAAAAATCTATCAGCCTGCATCTGTCCCCTACTTGCATAGTAAATTTTGTTGGTGGCAGCAGCAGCTGAAAGGGGTTGCTATAAGAGCCAGATGTTACTTGACATCACTGCTTGTATGATATGTATATAGTATAGTAAAATACATGTATCATACAACATTGAAAACATGCAAGCTACTTCCTTCTTGCAGTCCTAAGCTTCCTCCTGTAAGAGTGGGTGGCAACACATTGCATCATAGCATGAATAAATATTAATGATAGACTGTGCAAGAGTAACATTGTCTCAAACACTGAGACACTAAAATGGAAAACATCAAAACCTCAGGGCTTTCCTTGAATATACTAAAACCTTTAAAACAGCATGCAGAATGCCAAAAGCAGTATTTTTGCAAGGGTCAATTTCAAGCCCTCTGCACCCATCCACCTTCCCTGCTACATATTGACTCCAATATTGTACAAAAAGGAGAGGTCCCACTATTCCCAATGACTGTGTATTTCAGCAAAAACACCATATGAAAGCAGTATGAGTAAGTGGAACACAAACATTCATTGTGCTGTGCTGCGACGCAGTGGTGCAGTGGTTAATGTTGTTGCTTCACAGCAAGAGGTTATCTGGTTCGATTCTTGGCCGGAGTGCCTTTTGTGTGCAGTTTGCATCTTCTCCCTGCATTTACGTGGGTTTTCTCTGGGTACTCCGGTTTCCTCACACATTCTAAAGATTGTCTGGAGCATTTCTCCCCGGTCCTCCAATGAAAATAGGTTTGTTCCTAGTCGGACTTTTCCGGACAACAAATGTTAAATAAATTAATAAATGCATACTGATGAAACATATCATCTTTCAGTTGGTAGAACACTTTGCATTTGACCAAATAAGTTTTAATTTAATGCTACAAAGGACCGATGTAGTGTAATGAAATCAAATGATATATATTTGCAAAGCACTGGCATACATATTTTGTAGTGGCGCTAATGTATATTAACTTCTTCATGCGCTTTTGTGGTCCTGCTATGCCACATAGCTGGGGTGATAGAATGTATTGAAACATAGGTGCCTGCAAGCAGGCATAGATTTTATATACTGGCAGGGATTTCACTTTAGTTTAAATGAGACATTACTTGTTCATTCTATTAACTACATGTATGTTTTTAAAAATAACTGAAATTGTTTAGAAAAGTTTTAAATTTATGAAGCAATTAGGTTTGACATCAACTTTTTGAAATCATGGAAGTTTCAGTACTAAATTTTTGTCTTGTGTGCTTTGTCATGGCTCTGTCTTTTTTATGCAGACAGAAGCAGACATATATGAAAATTAGTAAAAGCATATTATGCAGTAGAAGATTCTCTCCCTAATTAGACCAATTTTTATGGTGCTTTGAGCTGCCACAACTCTGCAGAAGGTGTTTTCAAAGAAATATATTTACAGTACAGGTTAAGGAGCACAAATCTTAGCATACATGCTTTACCACATTAAACTGTACTACTCCCAGAAGCTGTGTACTGAAGACCCCTACAGATCCTGGCAAATTCCAATCTGTTTGAAAACTACAAGATTCCTTACTTGTGGCAACCCAGTATGTAACACAATAGGTTTATAGGTGTGTACTAGGCTAATGGCATTGCAGCCTTTACAAGCTTAGCCCATAGGATTACCCTGGCATCGTGCCACCCGACCTTAGTTCCCAGTGCCTCTGTCAAGTAGAGCCACTGGAGTGATCCCAGGGGTGAATTTTCTATTTCCCATCCACTCATCAAGATTTCTCTTGAAAAGGGCCAGTGAGGTGCTCTGTTTGACATGTATGGGAAGTCAATTCCATAGCATGGGCAGTCTTTGGGTTATGAACCTGTCCCTCCAGCACGTTCTGTTGCTTGTGGTAATGAGGTTGAGGTCACTGGAGCATGTGGTGTAGAGGGATTGGGATTTCTTTAGATGTTGCATTTCTAACAGAGCTGGGTCAGATATGGCTTTACTAAATCAAGCAGAGATTGTCTCTAAGTAGGCGATGTGAGACAGAGAAAAGGTGGAGTTTTTTGAGTCTGTCCATACAGGACAAGTGTTTAAGGCCTTGAATCCTCTTTGTGGGGTTCTTTTGCGGCCTCTCCAGTTGTTGCAGGTGTCTAGTGAGGTACATGCCAAATTGGCCTAATGAGGGAAGAATAGAGGGGAGACAATGACCTCTTTCTTCCTGAATGCAAAACCCTTGGTAATGAGATGTCCCACATAGAGGACTTTCTGACCACAGCGGCAATATGGTGGTTGAAGGAGAGGTTGCTGTCAATCTAGTCTAGTAATGAGATGTGCAACATAGAAGGACTTTCTGATGGTCGAAGGAGAGGTTGCTGTCAACCTGTGTTCCCAGATCTCTTAAAACACCTTCTGTGTTCAGTGGACTACCATCAATGTGTTAATTCATGGGAACCAGGCTCTTCCCAAAGGGGATGACGACATTTTTTGGCATTGAGGTTAGGGCCATGGTTCTGACACCAAACATTGGTCAGTGAGGCCTTTCTGTAGGATGCCCAACATCACTTGGGGAATTAATAATAGCTCCCATCTTGCAATAATCTGCAGACTTTGTCAGCCAGAGTCATATCGTGTTGGCCTGGACTTCAGAGAAGTATATACCAAACAGGAGAGGACCCAGGACTGAACCCTGTGGGACTGCACTCGTGACTGGTCGGCATTCTGGTTAGCAATATCATGTCTGGAGGATGCTGTTTTCTTGTACTATTGTAAGCATTATCACACTCATTACACTTCTGAGGTTCATAGGTTCTTAGGTAAATACTTGGCTAGCTCGCATGTGGGCTGTGATAAGTATATTTATTTTCCCTTTTGGTGCTTGAATTAACATATGCAATTTGGTGTTAGATTGGCCTTACTCATTACATGGCAATAATTATATATTACCCCTGTTCAGAATAACTGAAATCATGAGATAGATAATTTGAGGGGACCCATGCATGAGATAAAACATTTAGGAGCTGCTTCTTTCTATTAGTGGTACAAGGGGTGTTCTGGGCTATATTTTTCTTTTACCCATCTGTAGATCCAAGTTGCTCTTGAATATGGACAGAAATGCCTTATATGCCAGACACAGGTCACCTCTTAGCAGTCTGTAGGGTACTGTGTGTACTGACAGGGATTTAAATTCGTCCATGTAGAACATATTGCTTAGATCTTGTATGCTTTTAGTAAGGTCTCTGTGGGCATTATAGTCATTGCATGTTTCAGGACACATACATGCCAAAGGGGGTATTATTCTCAATGATTGGCCTAATGAGGACTGAGAAAAGGGAGACAATAATATTTCTATATCTAGATGCAACCCCTTTGTTTATAAGCTGTGCAATATAGAAAGGCTTTCTTATGACAGTGGACACATGCTGGTTGAAACGTTACTGTCCACATAAGTTCCCAAATCCTGAACAGCTGGGTCTACTCTTAGGGGTGTATGTTCAATGTGGTAGTTCCCTGGGGTAGATGACTTCCTAAAGGATACAGTAATGCATTTTTTAGTCTATGATTTTGACATTAATTATTTATAAACCTTCCTGCAGAATGGCTACATAATTTGGGGATTCAGTGACTGCTCCTAGCTTGCAGTCATCAGCAAACTTAGTCAGCCAAAGCCCTTTGCTTTTGGCTTTTACTTCAGAAAAGTAGATGAGAAACAGGAGAGGTACCAGTACTGAATCTTGGGAGACTCCAATGGTAACTGGTCTCTTTGTGGAGGTAGCTTCCCCTATTTTGATATATTGTATCCTTTCTGTGATCCAGTTTGCAATCCAGTGGGTGATGCAGGGGTTCAGTTTATTTAGCTTTTCTACTATGCCTGATTGGGGGATTATGTCAAATGTTTTGGCCAGGTCAAGGAATGTGGTGTGTATCATTTTACCTTCATCCATTACTTTAGTGACCTTTTCAAGTAGTCTAAGCATGACCTGCCCTTAACAAATCCAAACTGAGAAGTGTACAGTGTTTGGAGGATGTCCTTCATGTTTCACTGTTGCAGTCATCTCATTTGGGTTATCCCTGCCAAGGTAGCCCTCGGCTGGCCTGAATACCAGAGACGTCGTATTTCTGCGTTGGTTGCTGTTGCTTGAGGACTGACGTCAGTGGTATAAAGGAAGGCATCCAACACCATTACATCAGTCTTTCTTGCCGTGCAGCCCGAAGCAGAAGCAGTTCGCACGAGTGCCAGTCGGCCGCTACCTGAGTTTTGTTTCCAAATTGAAGTTGAAGTCTTCGAAAGCTAAGTACCCCGTTGGGGATCCTTTTTTCTTGTACTAACGGATATCAGAAAAAGTTAATAATTGTCTTGCCTGTGGAAAGCAAATACCACACAGAGACTTCCACTCTTACTGCATCACTTACCAAGGCCCAGATCACGACGTCCCTCATTGTCGCTTCTGTGCTTTGTTTAACGCCAGAACTATTCATCATCGGGCCCTTATTGTAGCCAGATATTTCCATTTACAGTCCTCGAATTCCGATATGGCTTCGGTAAGCCATCCAACAGCAGATCTTCCAATAAAATTTAAAGACAAAGACAGAGACAGACTGCACAGGACCAAACCTTCTAACGACACTTCCGTTAAGTTAGTCGTCAGGCCTCTGAAACTCAGTGAGATGCTTTTGCAGCCCCTGATGCCCACTTCAGTTAATTCACAGGCAGCTACCAAGATCCATTCAGAGTCAAGTATGCCACAGAACTCTTCTTCATCTATGGATCCTACGGTCATCTCTACCTTGGATGGGTCCGGAGCCACTGTGCAGGCACCAGCTTCTGAGGAAGTCCTTCACAATACCGAATCCCAACATAAACTGATGCCTTCTTACACAGCTACCATTCTTTTGAAAACAATTTAGTTCCTTAGGCCCAAGGGTCAAACCACACCCAAGAAACCGACAACCCATTCTCAAGTGCCTGCTCCCATGCCTCAGTCTCAAATGCTTAAAATGGCAGAAGACCTTATGCTGATTAGGGGAAGCCAAGCCACTCCCTCGAAAAGGAAAAGAGATCTGTCTCCAGTAGTTTTACCTGAACAAGAGTTAGATGAATCCGATGCATCTGACTATAAAGACATGCAGCCCTTTTCCACATATGAGGATTCTAATGCAGAGGAATCTATTCCTTCAGCCTCTTCCCCAGAGGACTTTTCCTTTGGGGAAACCCTGCATACCTTAAGGAAGCATTTCCAATGGGAGAGTCAACACTACCCACAGTCTAAAAAAAGACTCCGATATTTCCTGGAACTTCCACAGCACAGGCCCTTAGCCATCCCCTCAATCCTAGATGTGGTGGATGATGTCTTCCTTGATTCCAGCTTGACCCCAGATGTCCTCCCTCCTGCTCCCAGAAAACCAGACAGGTACTACAGAGTCCCTGACTCGCACAAATATTTTTTTAAAAAGCCAACAGCTGACCCTGAGGTCATTACTCAAGGGCCTAAAGGGATTAAAGCAACCTCAGCTAAGAATCCCACCCCCTCAGACACGGATTCCTGAGCACTGGACAGATGGGGTAAAAAAGTATACACCTCAGCTACTCTTGCTATCAGGGCACAAAATTGTCAGGTCCATATGCTTAAGTATCAGCAACATACCTTGGAACTACTTAAACAAAAAAATGTCCTCCTTTCCTACATGGGCAGAATCTAAAGATTTACAGGACTTAATGCATTCTGCTGGTCAAGTAACTAAACACACTTTGCACTGTGGTTTTGATGCCCTAGAAGCCTCTTTCAGGGCAGCAGTCACCAGATTTGTCATTAGAAGACATGCATGGCTTAAGGAACAGCCCCTGCCAGACTATGCCAAATCAAAATTGTTGGATGCACCCTTGTACAAAGAGAACTTATTTGACACTAAAGCACAAGAGGCCTTAAAAAATATGGAAGAAAAAGCAAAATCTATGCAGACTGCTAAAGATTTCTTACAGGTCCAGCCCCCTAGGTTCAGCAGGCATTTTCCCTCCAAGCACTGATCCTTTCCTGCTCCGAGTAGACAGGGCCATCCTAGGCCCCATGGAAACAGACCCCCCCCAGGGTTGCAGAGATCTAAGCAGTGGACTACCTTCACTTCAAAACCAGGGAGTTCTAAGCCACCTCCTCATGGTAAGAACTCACAATGACTCGCCCCTTTCCAACTTTGCCTCTGCCCACTTTCACATACCCCTAGGAGGAAAACTCTCCTTTCACTCAAGCACCTGGGCCACCATTACCAAGGACCAATGGGTTCTGAACATTGCATCTCAGGGATATAATTTCTCCTTCCACACCCTTTCAATCTCAAAAGGGTTCCCAGATCTACCACCAAATCTGTGGGCAGAGGCTCAAAAGCAAATCCATTCCCTGCTCTCCTTGGGGGCAGTAGAGCATGTTCCTGCAAAGCAGATAGGCCAAGGCTTCTACTCCAGACTTTTTCTGGTGCCCAGAAAAGAGGGCACCTGGCACCCCATCCTTGATCTATCCATTCTAAACAACCTTCTGGTTATCCCAAAATGCACCCTCCATCAGCTGCTACCCACGCTGTCCAAGGACGCCTGGCTTGCCACCCTGGACCTAAAAGAGGCCTACCTCCACATTCCTATCAGAGTCCTGCAGAAAATATCTGTGCTTCAGGGCAGGATCTCAACACTTTCAGTTCTCTGCGCTTCCCTTTGGCTTATCTACTGCTCCCAGAGTTTTCACAAAATACATGGCTCCAGCCATTGCCTTTTGCAGACAAAGAAATATTCAAATTTACCCCTACTTAGACAACTGCCTTATCCAGGCAGACAGCCAGGAAAAGCTGCTCAAAGACCTGGCCTTTGTAAAGGACCTACTAACCTCCCTAGGGTACACAATCAATGAAATGAAATCCAAACAGGTACCCACCAAAAGGATAATCTGCCTGGGAGCAAGTCTAGACAGAGCTTCCCAGATAGCATGCCTTACACCAGAGAAACAAATTTTCCTATCAACTTACTTCTCTCAACTGGCCACCAGGCCCCAGCTTTCTGCAAGGAAAATCCTGCAAGCCCTGGGGTTCATTACCTCTTGCATACTCCTCATTCCATATGCTAGACTGCATATGAGGAAACTTTAAAGGTACCTAAAGAGCCTTTGGTGTCAGCACTCTCAAGATCTGGAAACTCTTCTGCCTATTATTCCTTGCCTGTGGAAGGAATTTCTTTGGTGGGCAACAGCCTGCTCCCACAACAAGGGACTGCCCTTCTCCCCACACCCCACCACCCCAACCCTCACCACAGATGTATTAGACTACACTTGGGGTGCACACCTGTACGGCAGGTGCATATAGGGCCAATGGAACCCCCAGCAACTCCCTCTGCACATCAGTCTAAAAGAGATGATGGCTGTGCAGCAGACCTTGATAGCTTTCAAACCTCTTTTCTCTCCAGGGGTTCTCCTGACCAAAACAGACAACACCACTGTGGTGTGGTACATCAACAAGCAGGGAGGGACTCACTCCTACCTGCTGTGCAAACTGGCCATGACCCTTTGTTTCACAGCCTTTTCCATGCAAATACACCTGTTAGCACAATTCCTGCCAGGCTCTCCCAACTCCCTGGCAGACCAACTAAGCAGAAAGCTCTTAGACCCCCACGAGTGGCAGCTCAACAGAAACACCTTCTTCCTAATAACTCAGAAATGGGGAACCCCTGAGAACGACCTCTTTGCCTCCCACACCAACCATCAGCTCAGCAAATTCTGCACCAGGGAGTATCACTGCATGGCTTGGAAAGTGGATGCCCTGTCCTTCCCCTGGGTAAACTTCTCGGTCTATGCTTTTCCTCCCCTACCTCTCATTCCCAGGGTACTGCTCAGAATAAGGGAGTAAAAACCAAGGACCATTCTCATTGCTCCAGACTGGCCCAGAGAGCAGTGATACCCCTTGCTGTGCAGCCTATCCCTGCTGCCTCCATGGAATCTTCCTCAGATTCCAAATCTCCTAACCCAGAGGGAAGGGGAATTCATGCACCCCCAATTGCAGACACTCAGTTTGGCAGCTTGGCTTATACCCTAATCCCTGAACAATCTGCCATCCTCAGTAAACAGGTTCTGGATGTTATCCGAGAGGCCAGACATCCTAGCATCAGAAAGTCTTATGCAGATAAATGAAAAAGGTTCTGCACCTGGATACAGGCTAAGGGGGCCAATACTCCATCCCTGTCATCCTGGATTACTTACTGACCTACTATACAGTGGTCTCTCTTTCTCCTCTATAAAAATTCATGCCTCTGCTATTTCTGCTCATTTTCCCACTGAGCAGCCTCTTTTTTCACACCCTCTGATTAAACAGTTCCTCAGAGGGGCTAGCAACTTGAGGCCCCCCCAGAAGGGCACCAACACCAGCTTGGAACCTTAACTTTGTCTTGGAAAAGCTCACCCTGCCCCCTTTCGAACCAGCTTCTTTTGCAGAGCTAAATTTTCTCTCCTGAAAGACAGCCTTCCTCTTGGCAATTGCTTCAGCCAGAAGAGTCTCTGAGCTGCAAGCACTCATGGGTGTGGAACCCTTCATCATCTTCCATGCTGACAGGGTATCCCTCAGAACTAATCCATCCTTCATGCCCAAGGTGGTGTCCAGTGTGGCTCTCAACCAATCCGTCCATTTACCCACCTTCTTTCCTAACCCACAAAACAAAGGGGAAAGTATTCTGCACAGTCTACACCTCAGATACTATCTGGACAGGATTAAACCCTTCAGAAAGTCTGATCAGTTGCTGGTTAGCTTTGCTTCAGGGGGCAGAAGGCAAAGCCATCTCCAAGCAAATCATTTCTAAATGGATAGCACAGTGCATCCATTTCTTCTACAAACAGCATGGCAAGCCTCCCCCCAATGGGGCCAGGACATACTCCACCAGAACAGCTTCCACTTCTGCAGTTTTCCTCAGAGGACTCCCCACCAAGGACTCTGGAGGCTGCCACATGGACATCTGTTCATACTTTTACCAAGCATTACTACCTGCCTCTCTTCTCCAAATCCAGGGCAGGGTTTGCCTCTGCAGTCTTGCAGGGCATGCTAGCCAGCCCTTAGCTTCCTGGACTGCCTCCACCCATTTCCTCAGCTTTGGGAATCTACCCAAATGTGATTGCTTCAATGAAACATGAGAAACATAGTACAGTTGTGTACATTTACCATAAATGTAGATGTTCGAGTGTATTCACGGTTGCAGTCCTGGTTTCCATCCCTCCCTCCCCCTTTCTCTTGTTGTTCTCCTTTCCTTACAAGGGACATATTGGTATTTATTTTCCACTGGTCTGGTTCTTCCACCAGAGCTGGCCTCTGACTTTGGGGGCTCTTGACAGATTAGGGCAAGAAAAACTGATGTAATGGCGTTGGATGCCTTCTTTTTTACTACTGACGTCCTGACGTCAGTCGTCAAGTGACAGCAACCAATGCAGAAATACTAAGTCTGTGGTATTCAGGCCAGCTGAGGGCTACCTTGGCAGGGATAACCCAAATGTCATGACTGCAACAGTGAATACACTCAAACATCTACATTTATGGTAGATTCATAGGTTCATACTAGGCTATCTGCCCTAGGGCATTTATAAGCCTAGCCAGAGTGTGTTTGGCTTTCGCCACCCATTTTAAATTAATTTTGCTATGCCCTTTTTCGAGGTTAGTATACTGTGCCTCTGTCTAACAGTGATACAGAAGTGATACCCGGGGTAAACCTATGATCTCCCATCCACTCATCAAGATTCCTCTTGAAGAGAGTCAATGAGGGACTCTGCCTAACCTGGACTGGGATTTTATTCCAGAGTGAAGGGAGCCTCTGGGTTATGAATCTGTCCCTCCAACATGTCCTATTTATTTCAGTGCTGAGGTTCAAGTCTCTCGAGCACATAGCTCGATGGGATTTGGATTTTCTGAGGTGCAGCATGTCCATTAATTCCGGGTTGGACATGGCTTTATACATCAGGCACAGATCGCCTCTGAGCAGGCGGTATGCCACTGAGTAGAGCTGGAGTTTCTTTAACCGGGCAGAATATGGCATCAATACACCACACAAACAACACATAAACAACAAAATCAGTGTGCAAAGCAGTCACTGCCCTTAAGGCCAAATACAACACCAAACATACTTGTCATAGGTGACTCCATAGTCAGACACACTGACGTCCCTCTCACCAGACTGAGTAAGGAGAAGGTCACAGTAAGCTGCCTGTCGGGCGCTAGAATCCGCCACATAACGCAAGCACTCAGGTCTCTCAACAGCAGGTACAAGTATGACTCAGTCATTGTCCACGCTGGTGTCAGCGACCTGAGAAGTACCTCCTTGGACTACATGAAAAGAGACATTGAGGAGCTCTCTGATTATGTAGCCCAGGCAGGTATGACCCTGACCTTGAGCAGTATCCTACCTTCACCTAGAATGATGCCACAATACAGTGATAAGATGATCAGCTTTAATAATTGGCTTAAATTCTGGTGTCATTCAAAGGGGATCCAATGTCTGTCTGCCTGGGATGACATGCTGGACAAGCCACGCTGCTTCACAAGGGACGGCTTGCACCTGTCACCCTAGGCTTCGGATATTGGCAAAGGCTCTTGCCACCCCCATAGTGCCTTTTTTAGGCAAGGCTCAAATTCTAAACCTACCACCCTAGAACACAAAAAAGGAAAAACACTAAGAGTAATGCTACTCAGTGCCAGAAGTCTCAATCTCAAGATGCACGCACTCAAGGCCCTTCTCAGTATGGAGAACATCGATGTCTGTGCTGTGACAGAAACCTGGTTCAAGTCTCCTGAGAGCACCCCAGCACTATCAGGTTTCACCTCATATCATGCGTTCTGGCCCCAAAATCCAGACAACACCAAGAAAGGAGGGGGGGTGTCCATATTCATAAAGGACACCCACACCTCAAGGTTGGTGGCAACGCACGATGCATTGGAGACCATCCAGGTGCAACTAACCATAGGCAAGACTGCTCTGCAATTTGTAGCATGTTACAGGCCACCCTCTCAAACTCAGGAACCTCACATGGCCTTCCTGAAAAGATTGGAGGGATAAATGTATCTCCAAACACCATCATACTAGGTGATTTCAACTACCTAATATAGACTGGGAACACTACTCAAGCCCAAACACTCTAGCCCAAAGGTTCCTGGAGTTCATAAACTCAAATGCCATGGAACAACTAGTCACCATCCCCACAAGAGGAGAAAACATACTTGATCTCATCATCACGAACATGGGATCACAATGTTCAACACCGGAAGTATACCCCTCACTGGTGAGATCAGATCATAAACTAATCTCGCTGGAGGTCCTCATCCCGCCCCCACCTGC
The DNA here is from genome assembly GCF_019279795.1 of Protopterus annectens. NCBI lineage: Eukaryota > Metazoa > Chordata > Ceratodontiformes > Protopteridae > Protopterus > Protopterus annectens. Next base: position 184,276,305 of record NC_056733.1, read on the forward strand.
AAAAAAAGACCACAGTGAAAAACTTCTCAAAAGCCGACTTCACACTTCTAAAACTAGTGTGGTCTCCTTTAAGGCCCCTGAGCCAGTGGTAAACATTACTCAAACCGCTGAATCACTTACAAATGCCTTCTACCAGCACCTACAGGACTGCATGGATCAGGCAATCCCAAACAAAACTAAGACTCTTTGTACCAAAGGCAAGCATCCAGTCTGGTGGACCCCAGCCATAAACAAGCTCTACAACAAAAGGAGGAAGCTACTACAAGATAGAGCAAAATCCTTGAAAGGTAAGACACCTTTGATCATTATAAGTGAAAAACTAAGAGCTCTCATAAAATCATACAAGGCAAATTTTGAGAGAAAAATCGCCAAGGACTCAAAAGACAATCATAAGGCCTTCTTTAGCTATGTTAGAAACCTAGGAGGAAACTCCCAGATATGCTCAGAATTAGTTCAAAATGATGTGAAGATTACTGAACCTACACACATTGCCAACATACTGGCTGACAGGTTCAGTGCAAACTTCTCCCTCCCCCAAAGGAGAGATATCTATACCAGAGGATTGTACACAGCCCAAACATCTCCAACACCCAGATCAGAACTGCTCTCAACAAGGCAAAAACACAGCATCCATGGGACCGGATGGTGTCCCCGGCTGTGTGCTCCACGAACTCAATGAGGAATTAAACCCGCAGTTAGGACAGCTGTTTAATCTTAGCCTTACCTCATGATACCTACCCAAGGAGTGGCGCACGGCGACTGTGGTCCCACTTCACAAGGGCGGTGCCTCCACCGACCCTGGAAATTACCGTACCATTAGCTTGACAAGCCTTATCTGCAAAGCCATGGAGAGGATCATAATGGAACTCATAAATAAAGACATAGGGAACTTGCAGACTTTGGATCCAACCCAGTTTGGCTTTGTCAAAGGCAGATCATGCCTTTTAAACTTGGTTGACTTTTTCGAGACAGTCACCAAGGCCATTGATGAGGAAAGGCAGTCCATACAGCCTACCTCGACCTGGCAAAGGCTTCGACACAATACCCCACTCAGGTATCATCAAAAACTCATCAGCTTGAATGTAAACCCATACATCACAAGATGGGTTGCAAACTGGCTAAGTGACAGAACCCACAGGGTCAGAGTTGCTGGAGCCATGTCAGACTCAAAGCCTGTCACAAGTGGTGTCCCACAGGGCTCAGTCCTGGGTCCACTCTTGTTCGGCATCTACTTTTCTGAAGTACAAGCAGACACAGGAGGGTTATGGCTGACAAAGTTTGCAGATGACTGCAAACTGGGCCATAGTCGAAAACACATCTGACACAGATATCCTTCAGAAGGGCCTCACAGAAACGGATAACTGGTGCCAGAGCCATGGCCTAAAGTTAAATGCCAAGAAATGCATAGTCATACCCTTCGGGAAAAACAAGGTTACCCCTAGCTACCATATAGGTGGCAATCCAGTGAGCACAGAAGAAGTCATCAGGGATCTGGGGACCCAGGTTGACAGTAGCCTTTTGTTTGACACTCATGTTGCTAAAGTAGTTAGGAAAACCTTCTCCATTGTCCACCTGATCATGAAGGGATTCACATCTAGATCAAGGGAGGTCATCGTCCCCCTGTACTCATCACTCATTAGACCTATGATTGAGTACAATGCCCCATTCAGAATGTATCTGACCCGACACCTACAGCAGCTGGAAAGGCCCCAAAAGTTCCTCACCAAAAGGATACAGGGTCTCAAAAATATGTCTTATGCTGCCCGACTGAAAGAACTCCAGCTCTATTCAGTCTCATACTGCTTGCTCAGAGGTGACCTGTGCCTGACATATAAGGCCATGTCAAACCCAGATTTGATGAATATGCTTCACCTCAAAAAATCTAGATCCCTCAGAACCACAAGGGCAGGAGACTTAAACCTTGACACGGTTATTAATAGAATGTGCTGGAGGGACAGATTCATCACCCAGAGACTCCCTATGCTGTGGAACAAAATCCCGGTACATGTGAGGCAGAGCACCTCGCTGGCCTTGTTCAAGAGGAATCTTGACCAATGGATGGGAGATCGCAGATATACCCCAGGGATTACTTCAGTGTCACTGCTTGACAGAGGCACAACAAAATAATAGGCATAGTTTTATTCAAACTAAAGGGGTGGCGAAAGCCACATAACTATGGGCTAGGCTTATAAATGCCCTTGGGCAGATAGCCTAGTATGAACCTATGAACCTATGAACCTATCTGTTTGAGCCCTTTGATCCTCTTGGTGAGGCACTTTTGGGGTCTTTCCAGTTGCTGCAGGTGTCTGGTAAGATACATACCAAAAGGGGCACTGGACTCAATTATGGGCCTGATGAGGGATGAGTAAAGAGGCACGATGACCTCCCCTGATCTTGATGTGAATCCCTTCATGATTAGGTGGGCTATATAAAATGTTTTTCTAACCACTTTGGCCACATGGTTGTCAAATGAGAGATTGCGATCAACTTGGGTCCCCAGGTCCCTAATTACGTCTTCTGTACTTAATGGATTACCACCTATGTGGTAATTTGTGGGCACTTTGTTTTTGCCAAAGGGGATGACTATACACTTTTTGGCGTTTAGCTTTAGGCCATGGCTCTGGCACCAGTTGTCTGTTTCTATGAGGCCCTTTTGGAGGATGCTTGTGTCAGCTGGAGAGTCGATTATGGCGCCCAGTTTGCAGTCATCTGCGAACTTGGTCAGCCACAGTCCTTCCATGTTTGCCTGTACCTCCGAGAAATATATACCAAACAAGAGAGGTCCCAGGACTGAGCCTTGTGGGACGCCACTTGTAACTGGTTTGGAGTCTTACATGGCTCCAGCAATTCTAACCATGTGTGTTCTGTCCTTGAGCCAGTTTGCAACCCATCTAGTGACATAGGGGTTTATATTTAAACTGGTGAGATTATCTATAATGCCCGAGTGGGGTATTGTATCGAAGACTTTTGTGAGGTCCAGGTAGGCTGTGTGGACCACCTTCCCCTCGTCAATGGCCTTGGTGACTGTTTCAAAGAAATTGACCAGGTTTAAGAGGCAGGATCTGCCCTTAACAAAGCCGAACTGGGTAGGATCCAGTGTCTGTAGGTCCCCAATATCTTTATTTATGAGGTCCATGATGATCCTTTCCATTGCTTTGCAGACCAAGCTAGTCAGGCTTATGGGGCGATAGTTTCCAGGATCCGTTGAGGCACCACCTTTGTGGAGAGGGACCCCTGTTACTGTACGCCACTCTTTGGGTACATATCCTGTAGTAAGGCTGAGATTGAACAGTAGTTTTATGTTTGGGTTTAGCTCTTCTTGGAGTTCATGTAGGATGCAGCCCATGACACCGTCTGGCCCCATTGATGCTGCGTTTTTTGCTTTGGAGAGGGTGGCTCTTATCTGAGCATCTGAGATGTCAGGGGGGCAGCACTCTGCTGGGATAGATATTCACCCTTTTGGTGGGGAGGGGGGGGTTTGCGCTGAACCTGTCAGCTAGGATGTTGGCAATGTCTGTGGGTTTGGTGTATTTTTTGTCATTTTGGACTAATTCTGAGCATATCTGGGAATTCCCACCCAGGTTCCTAACATAACTAAAGAAAGCCTTGTGATTATCCATAGTGTCCTGTGCAATTTTTCTCTCGAAGCTGGCCTTAGACGATTTTATGTGTGCCCGTAGTTTTTTGCTAATACTGATCAGAGATGCCTTCCCTTTTTGGGATTTTGCTCTATCATGTAGTAGCTTCCTCCTTCTATTGTATAGTTTGTTTATGGCTGGGGTCCACCAGACAGGACGTCTGCCTTTAGAGTATTGGGTCTTGGTTTTATTTGGGATTGCATGATCCATGCATTCCTGAAGGTGTTCATAGAATACGTTTATAAAGGATTCTGCGGTCTGGGCCATATTTTCCACAGGCCCGGGGACTTTGAAGGATTCCACCTCGGTTTTGAGGAGTGTGAAATTTGCTTTAGAGAAGTTTTTCACTGTGGTTTTCTGGGCAGGGGGTGGGGTTGGGATGTGAATATCCAGTGAGATTAGTTTATGGTCTGATCTTACCAGTGAGGGATACACTTCTGGTCTGGAGCATAGAGTCCCCATGTTGGTGATGATCAGGTCCAGTATGTTTTCCCCTCTTGTGGGAGTGGTAACAAGTTGTTCCATAGCATTTAAGTTTATAAATTCTAGGAACCTTTGGGCTAGGGTGTTGGAGCTAGAGTAATGCTCCCAGTCTATGTTTGGGTACTTGAAGTCACCCAATATAATGGTGTTTGGAGAGACCTTCATATTTTCCAGTGTTCTCAGGAAGGCTGAGTGGGGTTCCTGGGTTTGGGAGGGTGGTCTGTAGCAGGCTATAAACTGGAAGGCAGTTTTACCCACTGTTAGTTGCACATGGATAGTCTCTGATGTTTCATGCTGTGCCACCAACCTGGAGGTGTGGGTATCTTTGATGAATATTGATACTCCCCCTCCTTTTGTGGTTCGGTCCAAGTTTTGGGGCTGAAAAGCATGGTATGAGGTATAACCTGGTAGTGCTGGCGTGCTCTCGGGAGCCTTGAACCAGGTTTCTGTTACTGCACAGATATCGATGTTCTCCATACTAAGGAGAGTTTCGAGGGCATGCAGCTTGAGGTTTAGACTTCTGGCATTGAGTAGCATTACTCTTAGTTTCTTATCCCTTGTGATACCTATGGAGGTGGGTTTGTCTTTTGAGCCTTGCCTAAAAAAGGCACTATGGGGGTAGCAAGAGCCTTTGCCAATATCCGAAACCCCAGGGGTGACAGGTGCAAGCTGTCGCTAGCGAAGCATCGTGGCTTATCGAGCATGTCATCCCAGGCTGACAGGCATTGGATCCCCTTTGAATGACACCAATACTTAAGCCATTTGTTGAAATTGATCATCTTGTCTTCATATTGTGGCATCATTCTTGGTGAAGGTAAGATGCTACTCAAGGTCAGGGTCATACCGGCCTGGGCTACATGCTCAGAGAGCTCCTCTATGTCTCTTTTCATGTAGTCCAGGGAGGTACTTCTCAGGTCATTCACACCAGCATGGACAATGACTGAGTCATATTTGTACTTGCCTTGGAGTGACCTGAGTGCATGTGTTATGTGGCGGATCCTAGCGCCTGACAGGCAGCTCACCGAGACCTTCTCCTTGTTCAGCCTGGTGAGCGGGATGTCAGTGTGCCTGACGATAGAGTCACCTATTGCAAGTGTATCAGGTGTGTTGTTTAGCCTTAAGGGCTGTGACTGTTTGGCACACTGGCTTTGTGAGCTATGTGTTGCACGTGTTTTGTTTTGGGGTAGAGGTTACTTGGGTGTCTGCTTTGGATGTCTCTGCTGCTTAGGCAGATTTTTATTTAGAGCCTCAGAGTATGTTTTTGTGTGTTTATGTGTTTGGTTTGCTGTCGTGGTAGGTCTATGTGAGACTGGAATTGTAGTGAGTGTGGTTTCCTTCTCCTCCTGACTGATTACGCCAGTACTGAGTTGAGAGAGCTTAGCCTCCACTTTGGCTATATGGTTGCATCTCTCACATGTGTTGGAATTTGTTGGGAGGAGGAGAGGGTTGTCTGTGTACATGAGGCAGTTGTAACATTGCCTCAAGATTCCCAGATTCACCAGCTGGACCGGAGAGGAGATTGACAACTGACCTTTGGACATGCTAGAATAGTGTTGGGAATTCCTTTATAATTGGAAAAAAAGGGCCAATGGGGAACAAGGTACTCAAGGGGAGTTTGTGCGGGTGTAGTGCTTTTCATTTTTTAGTGCTGACTTAGTGAGCAAGTGCCAGGTAACTTAAATGCAATGTGTTACAGGTAACTTAAATGCAAAAACAACAAACAGTAACTTTCTTTCAAGTGAAACAAGGAAATAAGTACAGTAAGCAATGCAGATATCACTAGGGATCCACAGAAGTGCTGAAAAGCCACGTTTTAGGTGAAATTAGCATTTCATGGAAATAACAAGCAAACAAACAACAAGCATACAAACAAAGTTAGATTCAGCAGGCCTGGATCTAGTCTATGCAACAGCAAACAAGGTGTACCAATTTCAGTAAGAAACAGTTCAAATATGCAGGCACTATAAGCCTTTAAGTGTAAGTGTACACAACTGTACTTTCCCTATGCCCTTAATAATTAGTTCCATGACAAGTCTTTCCATGACTTTGCATGTGAGGCTGGTCAGACTTGTAGTTCTGTAATTGCCTGGAAGGTCCTCCCTAATGCAGGAGAAATACTTTAGATGTTCTCCATTCACTTGGTAGAAAACGTGCATGGAAGCTGGGATTGAATAGTGTTGTTGGGGAGAAGGGGTAGCTAAATTGTGCTTCATGCAATTTAAGATGCATCTAGAGATATGGTCAGGGCCCATCAATACAGTTTTTTAGCCTTTTATATAACTTTTAGGACTCAGTCTTGTGTGATACCTGGAGGTGAGTCAGTTTCAGGTATATCTTGTGGGATAAATGAAGGGGACGGGGGGGGGGGTAAAGTCTGAGTTGAATTTATTGGCCAGTAGGGCTCACTATGTCTTCAGCCTCAATGAATATAAAATTGATCACAGTCAACTCAGCACATTGCTGCTTTATGATTCTGAGATTACAAACTTAACTAAAAAAAGGCCCTGTAATTGTCTTTGGCTTAATTGTCTATTTTAGCCTCAAACTTGGCTTTGGTTGATTTTGTTAAGCTCCTAAATTGTTTGTTTATTTTAGTGACGAGAGCTGTATCATTCTGGGAATTACTGTTCTTACATTTTGTCAAAACTGTATTCCTTTTATTGAAAAGATTGTTGATATTATAATTCTACCATGGGGGTTTGTTTCTGGGGTTTACCTGTGCTTGTTCCTAGAGGCTGTTTGCATGCTGGTATAGTCTGAGCGTGTATGTTTCTATATATTCAGTGGAGTTAACTGGGTTTGACGGAGAAGTGAAGTTTGCCAATGTGCAACAAGAAGAAGGTACTTTGTCTCAGAGAAATTTCTAAAGGTACCTTGGCGGGAAGGGGTCTTGAGTTTCAATTTTATTTTGAAGGAGAGGGCTTTATGGTCAGCTCTACCAAGTGACAAAGATACGCAAGTCGTAGAACAATTTGGCTCCTTATT
>NC_056733.1:184288410-184310910 GCF_019279795.1 Protopterus annectens
TTCCGCTTCTGTCTCAATTTGCATCTTCTTTTGATTTTTCTCATTTGCTGCCATGACAGTTGTCTTTTCTGTACCCAGTTTCAACCCATGTGCCTTCACTTGTGCGTTTCACTTGCCTGTCATTTGCAGAAGTTCTTATTCAGACTCTGCATGTAATGTCATATCATCTGCATACAGCAGCTTTGTTAATCTGTTCCCATCAACCAGTTTGCTAATCTAATCCATCGCCAGTAGAACGGTGAGCTCAGAACTGAACCCTAATGCATACATATTCCCATGGGAGCTCCTCTTTGAGTCCAAACACTGCTCTTACTTGTGTCTTTGTGTCCTTGTACATAGCCTACACAAATTCTACTTGTGTCTTTGTGTCCTTGTACATAGCTTGCACAAATTATATCAGGGTTTTCTGGACATTGAACCATCATTGGACTACCCAGATCAGCTTTCTTGGAACATTGTCATATATTTTCCCAAGTCTAGGAATGCCCAGCTGGAATCTTTCCTTTTCACTTGCTTCTCAACTGTATCTTTCACTGCAGACCTTGGTTCAGTTGTGCTGCATTCTGAACTGAATCTGAACTGTCTTTCTTTCTTTCTTTCTCTCTTTCTCTCTTCCTCTCATCAGTCAGCCTCTCCAGTACTTTCATAAAGTGTGCCAGGAGTTTCCTAACTGTGGCCAGTAGAGAGGAGTCAGTGTCCCATTTGATGCTTTTCATATTTATCACTGCTTCAGTGTCCTAAGCTATATGAGATGTACCCTGCGAGGATATACCAGCCAGCCACCTTCCAATGCCTAAGGGCACCTTATAAGCACCCAAACCATTCATAAGCTCATTCTGAGCTGACTAAAAGCAAGTTTGGCCATTAAGTCCTTCAAAGCTTTCTTGCTGCCAAAGAATATGCTCCTCTGAGGCTTTTGAGGACTTATGGTTGGCTTATGCTGCTTGTTTGCTGAGCATCTAAGTTCCATCTGGGAAAAAACTTACACTTTAAAATATTTATTGTCTATCAACACTTTCCTATTCAAGAAAGTTATTTTAAAGCTAGGAGTTTGTTTTAACATACTGTCATGAGACTGTACTGTATTTCAGTTTAAGTATTTAAAAACATTTTTTTCCTGTGGAGAAATTATGTTTAAGAACTTTGCCAGTCCCAAAAAGTAAACTAAAGTGCTTTTTACTTTGTTTTTCTGTGAAAAAAAATTACTTTTAAAGACTTTAAATTTTCACTAGCTGTTGTTGCTTGCTTTACCTGTGAAAGAGGCAACATTTTTGTCTTGGCCATAAAACAAATTGTCGGTCCCACAGTCAGTCTTTCTTCCAGCCTCAAAAAGAAAGTTAAGCAAACAGCCTTTGCCACCAAATCAGGCTCTAGCAATTTACCTCAGCCACAGGTGAGTAACTCTGCTGTGGCCATTAGTTGCACCTCATACCACTTGTCTTTTAATCTGGTGTAAAACCTATAGCCACTATGGACCAAGGGTCAGCCACATTCTCTGGAATTGTTGGGGTCCCCTCAGTGGGCAAAGGAGAGCCACTCTTGTCAGTCCTGGAAGACGGAACAAGGAAGGCTTGCCTATTTTGTCACTGTTGGCCCTATTTTTCTTTTTTATCAAAAAGAAACAGAAAACTGAACATGTTCCAATATTCCAACTAGAATAGTCCAGTCTTCAGAGTTTGCTGATCTCTGGGCTTTGGCTTGGTTCCTGTGCTATTCCGTATCCTTATTTGGATAAAGGGAAGCTTCTTTGTTCACCAGTGGGAGTGGGGAGCACTGAGCAGCCTATTTGTCCCTAGAGCAGTGGTTCCAGCCAGAAAATTGTAGTCTATTGGCCATTTTGGGTCAATTCCTAGCTCTTTTCAACCCCCTGCTATAAAGCCCGCTTTAGCGCGCTTTTGCGTGATTTAGCGGAGTTGCCCATAGAGCACCATCGGGCAGCGCCCGGTTAAACAAGGTTAAACTATTTCTGGCTCCGTAAAGTCTGCTCTTCAATTTTTCCCTTAGAACTTCTCTACTTGCAATCTAAACAGTCTATTCTCTATCTCAAAAGCTCAGCACTTGCTCCTAAAGCATTTTTATATAGGTAAAGTACTTGTATACTAAACAAAGTACTACATTAGCCTAGAATCCCCTTGAGTACCCATTTCTCTATAGGTCCCTTCTGACTCAGTTACACAGCAAACTTTTTCACTTTTTCTAGCATGTCGAAGGGTCAGTTGCTAGCGTCCTCTCCTGTTCAGCTGGTGAATCTTGGCATCTTGAGGCAATGTTACAATTGCCTCATGTACACAGACAACCCACTCCTTCTCCCACAAAACACAAATACATGTGAGAGATGCAACTATATAGCCAAACTGGAGGCTGAGCTCTCTCAACTCAGGACTGGCAAGACCAGACAGGAGGAGAAGGAAACCACGCACACCACAAACCCAGTTTCACATAGAACTATCACAACTGCAAAACAAACACATAAACACACAAAGACATACTCAGAGGCACTGATCAAAAATCTACCAAATCTACAGAGGCCTCCAAAGCAGACACCCAAGCAACTACCACCTCAAGACATAAGACATGCAACACATAGCTCTCAAAGTCAGTGTGCTAAACAGTCACAGCCCTCAAGGCCAAACACAATGCCAGACACACTTGTTATAGGTGACTCCATAGTCAGACACACTGACGTCCCACTCACCAGACTGAACAAGGAAAAGATCACAGTAAGCTGCCTGTCGGGCGCTAGAATCCGCCACATAACACAAGCACTCAGGTCACTCCACAGCAAGTACAAGTATGACTCAGTCATTGTCCATGCCGGTGTGAACGACCTGAGACGTACCTCCCTGGACTACATGAAAAGAGACATAGAGGAGCTCTCAGATTATGTAGCCCAGGCTGGTATGACCCTGACCCTGAGCAGTATCCTACCCTCACCAAGAATGATGCCACAATACAGAGACAAAATGATCAGCTTTAATAATTGGCTTAATTACTGGTGTCATTCTAAGGGGATCCAATGTCTGTCTGCCTGGGATGACATGCTTGACAAGCCATGCTGCTTCGCAATGGACAGCTTGCACCTGTCACCCCTGGGCTTCTGGATATTGGCAAAGGCTCTTGCCACCCCCATAGTGCCTTTTTTAGGCAAGGCTCAAATGATAAACCTACCGCCCTAGAAAACAAAAATGGAAAAAAACTAAGGGTAATACTGCTCAATGCCAGAAGTCTAAACCTCAAGATGCACGCCCTCAAAGCCCTCCTCAGTATGGAGAACATCGATGTCTGTGCTGTGACTGAAACCTGGTTCAAGGCTCCTGAGAGCACCCCAGCACTGTCATGTTATACCTCATATCATGCGTTCCGGCCCCAAAATCCGGACCGAACCACAAAAGGAGGGGGAGTATCCATATTCATAAAGGATACCCACACCTCCAGAATAGTGGCAACGCACGAAGCATCAGAGACCATCCAGGTGCAATTAACCATAGGTAAAACTGCCCTACAGTTTGTAGCATGCTACAGACCACCCTCTCAAACTCAGGAAACCCACACAGCCTTCCTAAAGACACTGGAGATTATGAATGTCTCTCCAAACACCATCATATTGGGTGACTTCAACTACCCAAACATAGACTGGGAACATTACTCAAGCCCCAGCACCCTAGCCCAAAGGTTCCTGGAGTTCATAAACTCAAATGCTATGGAACAACTAGTCACCATTCCCACAAGAGGAGAAAATATACTAGACCTGATCATCACAAACATGGGGACAAAATGCTCCACACCGGAAGTATATCCCTCATTGGTGAGATCAGACCATAAATTAATCTCACTGGAGATCCACATCCCGCCCCAACCCCAGCAAAAGACCACAGTGAAGAACTTCTCAAAAGCAAACTTCACACTTCTTAAGACTGGAGTGGTATCCTTCAAGGCCCCCGAGCCAGTGGAAACCACAACCCACGCTGCTGAAACCCTTACAAATGCCTTCTACGAGCACCTCCAGGAATGTATGGATCAAGCAATCCCTAATAAAATCAAGACCCTTTCCACCAAAGGCAGGCGCCCAGTCTGGTGGACCCCAGCCATAAACAAACTCTACAACAAGAGGAGAAAGCTATTACATGACAGAGCAAAATCCCTAAAAGGGAAGGCATCTCTGATCAATACTAGCAAAAAACTACATTCACTCATAAAATCTTCCAAAGCCAACTTTGAGAGAAAAATCGCTAAAGACACAAAAGACAATCATAAGGCCTTCTTTAGCTATGTTAGAAACCTGGGTGGAAACTCCCAGATATGCTCAGAATTAGTCCAAAATGATACAAAAATCACTGAACCCACAGACATTGCCAACATACTGGCAGACAGGTTCAGTGCTAATTTCTCCCCTCCCTCCCCCCCAAAAGGAGAAATATCTATCCCACCAGAGTCTAGCCTCCCAAACATTTCAGATGCCCAGGTGAGAGCTGCTCTCTCTAAAGCAAAAAAGACAGCATCAATGGGACCGGACGGTGTCCCCAGCTGTGTGCTACATGAACTCAATGAGGAACTAAACCCACACATAAGGCTGCTGTTTAATTTTAGCCTTACTACAGGATATGTACCCAAAGAATGGCGTACGGCAACTGTGGTCCCACTCCACAAAGGCGGTGCTTCTACGGACCCTGGAAATTACCGCCCCATAAGCTTGATGAGCCTTGTCTGCAAAGCTATGGAGAGGATCATAATGGAACTCATAAATAAAGACATTGGGGACCTACAGACACTGGATCCTACCCAATTTGGCTTTATCAAGGGCAGATCCTGCCTCTTGAACTTGGTCGACTTTTTCGAAACAGTCACTAAGGCCATTGATGAGGGTAAGGCAGTTCACACAGCCTACCTTGACCTAGCAAAAGCGTTCGACACAATACCCCACTCGGGCATCATAGAAAAGCTCACCAGCTTAGATGTAAACCCATATGTCACAAGATGGGTTGCAAACTGGCTCAAGGACAGAACCCACAGGGTTAGAGTTGCTGGTGCCATGTCAGACTCTAAGCCGGTCACAGTGGTGTCCCACAGGGCTCAGTCCTGGGCCCCTCTTGTTCGGCATTTATTTTTCTGAAGTGCAGGCAAACATAGGGGATTGTGGCTGACAAAATTTGCAGATGACTGCAAACTGGGCACCATAATTGACACTCCATCAGACACAGACGTCCTCCAGAGAGGTCTCATAGAAATGGATAACTGGTGCCAGAGCCATGGCCTTAAGCTAAATGCCAAAAATGTATAGTCATACCCTTTGGGAAAAACAAGGTAACCCCTAATTACCACATAGGTGGTAATCCATTAAACATGGAAGAAGTTATCAGGGACCTGGGGACCCAAGTTGACAGTAACCTCTCTTTTGACACTCACATTGCCAAAGTGGTTAGGAAGACCTTCTACATTGCCCACCTGATCATGAAGGGATTCACATCCAGATCAGGAGAGGTCATTGTACCCTGTACTCTTCACTTATCAGACCAATGATTGAGTACAACGCCCCATTCGGAATGTACCTTACCCGACACCTGCAGCAGTTGGAAAGACCCCAAAAGTTCCTCACCAAAAGGATAAAGGGGCTCAAACATATGTCATACGCTGCCCGACTGAAGAAACTCCAGCTCTATTCAGTCGCATACCGTCTGCTCAGAGGTGATCTGTGCCTGACATACAAGGCCATGTCCAACCCGGAATTAATGGACATGCCCCACCTCAAAAAATCCAAATCCACCAGAGCCACGAGAGCAAGAGACTTAAACCTCAACATGGATATAAATAGGACGTGCTGGAGGGACAGATTCATCACCCAGAGACTCCCTACACTATGGAACAGAATCCCAGTCCATGTGAGGCAGAGCCCCTCACTGACTCTGTTCAAGAGAAATCTTGACGAGTGGATGGGAGATCGTAGGTTTACCCCGGGAATCATCTCTGTGTCACTGCTGGACAGAGGCACAGCAAACTAATGGGTATAGTATTCTCATCCTAAGGGGTGGTGAAAGCCACACACACTCTGGCTAGGCTTATAAATGCCCTAGGGCAGATAGCCTAGTATGAACCTATGAACCTATGTATCTATTCCTCCTTAAATGTCATTGTACAGGAGTAATTTACTGGGTCTGGCTCAGAGTTAAATTCAGGGTATTAATCCTTCTTATAAAACTGTTTCTGGTAAAAGAAAGAAGGACACCTTCTTTTCCAAAAGAGATTCAAATTTTTGAATCTGGACAAGAAGATGAAAGGACAGATACAGGTTTCCTCCCCAGTTTCCTGATTCAGACTCAGAGGAGAGCTCAGTTTCTGATTCTCCCTGTGGGGGCTTCTCTTTCACTGAGACTATTCACAGCCTGTCCCAGAGTTTACAGTGGGAGAACACAAAAGTTTCTCAGTCTCTAAGAAAATATTATGAGCTGTAACAATGAATTTCCATAACCTTAACTATTCCTCCAGTTATGCCAGCTTTGGTGAGTGTATAGTGTGTGTTACTGCCTATATTTTTCTTGATAGTCATCCAGCTGTCCCTAAAATGGCAGATAAGATGTATAAAGTTCAGCAGTCTTTTATTTTTTTATACAGTCTTCCTAAATCTGACCCAACAGCTACAGCTTTAGTTAATTATACTGCTGCTAAACATTTTGCTAATTCCAGTCCTACTTTTTCTTATGAGGATGGAAAGATTATTGATTAAGTATGGCAAAAAGTGTATGGTTCTGCAACTTTGATTTTCAGAATTTTGATTTTTTCGACTTGTATGAAAATTTGTTCTAACTAATTTTGAAGGTATGAACATTTTTTTTTCCTGCACTTTTTCTTGTTAGGAAAAGTTGGCTTTAAATAATTTAGCTTTGTCTATTGTACAAGTCACTACCTATTGTTTACAAAGTGTGTGTATAATTCAGTTGCTACTTCTTCCAGGGCTATGGACACTGGTACCATTTTGAGGAAGTTTGCCTAAATGCATTCTCAGAATCTTCCAGATGATATCAAAAATTAAATTTTAAATTCATATTTGGATAGAGATTTAGTTTTTGTCTGTCCTCTAAAGAGGTGAACAAAAAGTGTGAGGAGATGGGTAAACTGATACAGGGACTCTTAAGATTTTCAGCCCTCCTTTCCAAGTTTTCTAGGGGTTTCTGTAACCTTGCATCCAGTTTTGGCAAATAACAAAATAAACATACATTAAGAAGAAATGGCAAGAGTATTCCAAAAAGAATCCGGGAATGCGCCAAAACCAAGGGCAGTCCAATATGTCAGAATAACTATTTAAGGGATTCCCCCCATCCTACGCTGGCAGACCCTTTTCCCTTCTAGAAAGTCTGAATCTCCACTTTTCTCTTTGGCAACAGATAGTTTTAGACAAAGGATCTGACAATCATTTATCAAAGTTACAGATGGCAGTGGGAGGGAATTCTTCCTTTCCATTGAGTAATCCCTCATCAACCACACCAGACTCTTTTATTTCCACCTGTCCTTCATCACATGCTGTCCCAGGGAATGATAGAACCAGATCTTCCTTCCCAGGCAGGAAAAGGTTTTTATTTGGGGTATTTTTAGTGCCAAAGAAGGAAACTGCTTGAAGGCCAGTACTGGAGCTCTCTTTTCTAAATCTGTTGGTGATATTGCCAAAATTCAAAATGTCACTTCACAGCCTGCTACTTTTTCTTCCTCTTTCATGTTTCTTGGTAATACTAGATTTAAAAGATGTATGTCATCACATCCTTATTCATCCAAACTTCAGGCATTTCTTAAGATTCTGTGTCTGGATCACATTATCAGTTTTCTGCCTTAACTTTGGATTATCATCTGCCACAGAATTGTTCACAAAGTGTCTAGCTCCAGTTATAGCTTATTGCAGGCTACAGAGTACCCACTTTTTTTCCATATTTCGACAACTGCCTTATCTTTGCAGAGTCTAAAAGTATCAGGAATCTCTCACTTGGATGAGAGATCTCTTACACAAGGTGAGATTTCAAGAGAGTATTCAAAAGTCTTTTTTGACTCCTTCATTCAAGATTGTGTTGCTGGGATGGTGGCTAGACACCTCAGTTCAAAGAACTTTTCTTCCACAGAAAAAAGGATCTACACCTTGATCAATCTGTAAATTTTTCCACTCAGACTTTGGTCATTGTGAGGGAATACATCATGATTCTGGGTTGCATGGCATCTATGATTCTTATGATACCCCTGGCAAGACTCCATATGAGAAAGATTCATTGATATCTGAAATCTCTTTGCACCCAGCACCAACATCATTTGCTCTTTCAAATCACAGTGATGGTTTTGTCAGAAGGGAAGACACTTGATGGAGAAAAAAATGTATCCTTAAATCTAGGTCTCCCCTTCTCTTTTCTTGTTCAGAAGCAGTCAGTCACCACAGATGCTCAGACTTTGTTTGGGGAGCAATTTTAGGAGGGATTAAAGTGCAAGATGTTTGGAACACCAAGGGCAGACACAAGCACATAAGTATAAAAGAGAGGCTTGCCCTGATCAAGGCTTTCAACTCTCCATCTTTGGTCTCTGGGACCTCTTCAAGTTGTTACAGACAATACCACAGTCATGTGGTACATCACTAAGCAAGGGGGAACCAGGTCATACCCCCTTTGCAGACTAGCCATGTTAGCATGGGATATAGCTTCACAGCAAAATCTCACTTTATGTGCATCCTACATTCTGTCAGAGCAAAATGACATGACAGACAAGATGAGAAGGACAAGGGCAGACCATCATGAATGGAAACTAGATCAGGGGTGTCACTCATTTTGTGTATTCAAATATGTCATTGAGGCTTGGGTATTACCTTTTAGTAGTTTATTATGCACGAACACATCAGGATGGATGACTGGAATATTAAGCTTAAATAAACTGACTGCTACACACATACATGCTTTCACTCCGGCTGCTCACTCAAAATGGCACTGTTGCTGCACATGATCAGTACTTATATGCACATGCCCGTGGACTGGAATGGCTCTTAAAGGTACACAGAGATTCTGTTCTACAAGGGGGTCTTCCAAGATTTGATCCATCTATTGAGAGTTCCTCAAGTAGATGATTTGCCTGCTCTATGGACAATCAGCTGACTAGATTCTGCTCCAGAACTCCATGCAAGAAGGCTTGGAAGACAGATGCCTTCTCTTTTCCTTGAATAGGAATGCTCAAGCATTTCTGCCTTTTCTATTGATATCTAGGGACTTCTGCAAATTCAGGAGGAATCCCCCAAGATCATAGTGCTGACTCCCTTCTAAGCCACGCAAGAGTGGTTCTCCCTTCTTTTTGAAATGGCCAGGGGTAATTAGCACAAATTTCCTTACAGACCGGATCTACTCACACAAGATCATGGTGTTTGCTACACTCCAGTGTCAATCAACTTCAGCTGACTGCCTGCATGATAGGGTCTAAATTCCCTTTAGGGACCTATGTACTGAGAACTTGCAGCAGGTACTACTGGAGGCAAGAAAGCCTGCTAAGCAAAAATCATATACTAGTAAATGGAAAAGGTTTACTAATTGCTGCAAATAACATAACCAGCATCTATTCAGGGCTAGTTTTCTGATTTTTGCAATATTTGTGTAAGTTATTATCCTATGGACTTTCTTACTCCATCAAGGTTCAGTTATTAGCCAGTTTAGAATATCTACCCACGGATCCTCCTCTTTCAAAGCATTCTCATGTCAAAATGTTTTTGAAAGGGGGTTTGTATAAGATGCCTCCAAGAAAACTGTTTCCCCTCTTGGGATCTTAATCTTGTGTTAGAGGAAGTAACACTTGCTCTATTTGACTCTCCTAACTTGGCTGACTTGAGGTTCTTAACATGGAAAATAGTGTTATGTCTGCAGGAAGGTGAGTTGCAAGCTCTTATGATGAGTCAACACTCTGTCATTTTCCAAGGTACATGGTTTCTTTGAGAACTAATCCTCCTTTTATGGCTAAAGCAGTATCCAAGCTTACTTTAATCCAAGCTGCCCATCTCACTATTTTCTTTCCTGAGCCTAGAAATGAGGGAAAAGGATACTCCATACCTTGGATGTCCACAGATAACATGGCTACCATCTTGAAAGAAGTAAATCTTTCAGATATTCGGATAAATTCTCATTTCTTGTGAAGGTAAGAAGGGCAACCTGTGTCAAAGCAGATTATTTCTACTTGGTTGTCTAAGGCCATTGCATTTTGTTATATTTACTACAACAAAACTAATCCAGGCAGGGTCAAGGTCCACTATACTAGGGCATTGTCTTCATCTATGGGTATTCTAGATGCAGCAACTTCATCATCTGTACATCGCCCTAGTGATTAAACCACACCAACCATGGGTAAAAATATACCATACCAACGTCGTCGGCTATTGCTTAAGTATATTTTACACTGTAATAGTCACCTCTGCTTTCATATGAATGTACTCTAATTAACAAATGTATGTGTAATATTATTTAACATCTATTCATGTATGCTACTAAAACTTAAAATGTTTATAATATGTTGCAGTTTTCTACCCAGGCCTCCACTGAATAAGGGATTTTGACTAAACCTTGATAGGCAAACCCAGTAAACAAAAGCAAAATAAATAAAGTAAAATATTGGCTGTACTACCCATATTTAAATCTCATTCCTTAAACCATACAGCAGCACATTGGACCATATATTCCATTTCATGTGTGTGTGTGTTTGCAATATCTGTTCTATACCTCTATTTTTATATCAACATCTGTTATCTTTATTTATATTAATATTTCTCTGTCAGTTTATAGGAATATAACTGTATGTGCACAAAACAGACACAGGCGCACATACACACACACACACACACACACACACACACACACACACACACACACACACACACACACACACACTAACTGTATGTGCACAAAACAGACACAGGCACACACACACACACACACACACACACACACACACACACACACACACACACACACACACACACACACATGTAGTATGGACCATGTCTAATCAACAAAATGATTCATCAAAGGTTCCTTTGGGAAACAACTGTAATGGAGAGGAAGGGAAATATACCATTTTCCTGCAATTATGTGATCTAGCAGGGCATGAGAGTTTAGGGAGGCTTCATTCCCTGCAAAAAATAGTGTTTCTTGCTTTGCATGCTATGGGGTTATGTATTGGAATTTATATATTTTACTATCAGCATTTTTATTGTGATAATTGGTGTTTCAATGTTTTGCAGCATAGTCTGTCTTATACGTGCTCACACACACACACACACACACACACACACACACACACACACACACACACACACACACACATATATATATATTAATGTATATATATTTATCTCTATGTGTGTGTGTGTGTGTGTGTATATATATATATATATATATATATATATATATATATATATATATATATATATATATAATTTAAATATTTATACATACACAGATATTGTTATATATGAGTATATTAAATATAATCAAAATACTCATCTGTCAACAATAAAAAAAAATAAACATTGACACGTCAGTATGCATACACTGAATATAATACCCTGTAAGTATGCAAATAATACTAAAAAATAAGTAAAATATTCTTTTTTGCAGGATGGCAAGCCACCCTGCACCCCCATTTCAGGCACTGTACTCCCACACCATTGCTAATTATAAATACTAACTCTGAGATTGCACAATACCAACGAAAGGGCATATTCCCCAACTCTAGCAATTGAGCACAAATAGCAGTACACAATAAACAGAGAAGACAAATTCTTAGGATGATGTCTAAATCATATCTAGAAATAACTGCCTCCCTACCCCATCTTAAAGAGGTTGTTACTTTCTGTATATTCCTATCTGATGTTAAATTGGGTTGAAAATTAAAGGACAAAATGGCTAGAGTCATATATTTCAAGTTGCTGCTGACACCACGCCTCTCAAAAGATAGACAACTTCTTTATACATTGCTGCTATCAGACTTGGACAGCATTAGAAAAAAAAAACAAATAGGGTGTGACCAAGATGGCTAGATGAGAACAGCAACTAATGAAAGCTCTGCGACTAAAAACTTTTCTCTGACAGAAAATATAATCAGGAAATTAAAATTTGGAGATACTTAAGTAATTTTATTCACTAATAGTCAGATAAAAGATTTATAGCTTCAAGTTCTAGAATTTCAACTGCTTGGTTAAGAGAGAAGACTTTTCAACACGAGTCACTCAAGAAATGGTAGTTAGGATTCTTGTATTAAAAAAGACATACAGTTACTAATATCTAGTTTGCAGGATGTAATCCTTAAAATAGACAAAATGGATACCAAGCTAGAAAGCTTCAAAGAAAAGACTAGTAAGAAGATGGAACATTTAGAAACTCTTATGAAACAACAAAACATTCAAATCAGCAGTATGGAAGAAACTTTAAATGAGCACGAAGGAAGAATGACTGGAGGTAAATCTCAGGAAGAATGACTGGAGGTGAATCTCAGACTGAATTTCTTTTTTAAAAACAAAAAAAAAAAATAACAAAATAACTGGCTCATAGAAAAACTTGATGATTTAGAAAACAGACTGAGGAGAAATAACATTCGAATTTATGGCATACCTGAAAAGTATGAGGAAGACAATATAATAAACCTCTACCTGGCTACATAAAACATTAAATATAGTTGAAATGTTGTCTTTTGAAATTGAAAGGGCACATAGATCTTTGAGATCTTTGAGAGCACCTTCAAAGAAGGAAAACTCACCACCACCACGTTCAACTATAGTTAAGGTCATGATAAGCTTAGAAAAAAATCAAATATTAAAAACTGCATGGTCCCACCCACCTATTAAAACAGGTGAACATGTAGTCAGATTTGACAATGATTATTCTAGTAAAGTAACGAGTAAAAGAAAATCCTGTTTACCACTGATCAAGGAAAGTGAAAGAAAAATATTAAAGCCACTTCGATGTTTCCTGCAAAGATCAAATTATTTCTTTCTGAAGAAATCAAAATATCTAACACGTTAGAGGAGGCATCCACTTTTTAATGACAATAAAATCCTTAATAATACTGAAGAAACTGAGTGGAACTGTATATCCCTAAAGAGACAGCGTGAGCAGAATTACTGGAAAACGGCTTCTAAATTATCAAAAGGCCTAAAAACAAATTACTTTCATTCTCTTGATTGCATGACTTTTTTCTGAAAGAGTAGATTTGCCCTTTAAGTAAAAGGTTTGTACTGGGCTTTAAGCTTCAAAACATATTTATATTTTCAGCTAAAACATTTTTCATGATGGGGAAGATGAGCAGTTTTACTGTTTTACTATATTTACAGTGAAAGACTTAATTTCATTTAACTAGACTTGTAAGTGTATTTTAAATGTTAAATAGATATAGGCCTGTAAGAGAATTAATTAAATTCTAAGCAATAGAATTGGTAATTTTAAGACTATATAAGTTGAGAATTGTATTTTGTTTGCTCATCATTGCTTAGTATGTGCATTGCTGGGTAAATTGAATGTCATATCTAGGTAATATGCTATTCAGAAATGTTAAAGTGCTGGTGATTTTATTTTCTTTGTTCCTGTGTAAAACATTCTTTCACAGGTCATTTATGAAGCAAGTAAAAAATAAAGCTTGAGAACAAAAGAATGTCCCATTTCTATCAGAATGCTGGATTCTTCCAACCTTGAGCTGTTGTGAAGAAAATCTAGGACAAAATTCACCAGTGATGTCTGAAAAAAGAAGAGAACTTTCTTTTTTTTCAAGTATATATGTGAGAAATCTACTCAAAATAACACCTTTTTTACTATAATTGAAGAATTTGTAAGACAAAAGTTATAGTAATGTTTTACACAGTGATGTTAACCCATAATTTGCTTACTTTTTGCATGCCAATAGCTTGTCTTATAGTGTTATTAACTCTCACTGTACATATTAACTGTACAAATTAATTGAAAGAAATAAAGTTATATGTTTGTTACTGATTAGAAGAACTTAAAAGAACTAACAGGAATAAAAAACTTACAGAAGAAATTAGCTGCTGTCTACTGTGAGTTGTCATTTTCACATGTAGTCAAATTCTGATGTCAGTGTGTGAAGCTTAGACCAGAGCAGCAGTTCACAAAGGCTAAAAACACACTTTCAAATGAAACAAGGAGCATTCTTGTATATATATATATATATATATATATATATATATATATATATATAGTCAAGAATGCTTGTAATACTAGAATTAATAAGAAGAGTAAACATCTTACAAATAATATGTAAATGCACAAAGAATGAAATATTTAATATGTAATATTAATAAAAGAACAATATTGGTAAGTTAAGAAATGTGTACACATACTATAATCTTTAATAGAGTGCTGATGATTAAATAGCTCTTTTTATGGGAGATTTCAGAAATACAAGATGTAAAGAATAAGGTGGAATACTAGTGGGATAATAAAACAGAAAAATATATTTAAATAACAAACTGCTTTTAAGAAAGATGTCTATTACTTATACCTGCATATGTCAGAAATGTGAATGTACAAGATCTCATATAATTTACATAGAAAATCATATAAAATATTTGAAAGTAATCTGATAGCTGAAATTTGAAGCTCGGGCATGTGAACTTTGACGTGTTTTACATGTTGTATGTTATTAGATTCACTAAGGCTACCTGAAATAACTGATTTCATAAGTCAAAGTTGAAATGTGAGTGTTTTATTGCTGAATCAGTACAACCAATTTGATAAAAAGTAAAGTAGATTTTTCAATATGTTTGAAACCAGGGAGGACATTGCCAACCTGCTAGTAGACAGATTTGACACAGACTTCACCCCCCCTGCCCCCACCAGACATACCCCAAAGCATACTTGTCACCATGCCCTCTACCTATTATCTCCAAAGAGCCGATCATAAAAACACGCCTCTATGAGACTGGATAACATCCCAGGCTGAGTACTAAATTGGCTAAAACAGGACCTAGTGGAACCACTTGGCACTCTCTTTAACAACAGTCTAAGTACTGGCTTTGTCCCAGCAGAATGGAAAACAGCAACAGTAATTCCCTTGCACAAAGGCGGTCCATCAATTGACCCTGGGAACTATAGATCCATAAGCCTAACCAGCCTTATCTGCAAGGCCATGGAGAGAATCCTCAAATACCATACCTTATCAACAAAAATATAGGTGACCTTCAAACTTTTGACCCAACCCAATTTAGCTTTGATAAGGGTGGATCATGGTTATTAAGCCTGGTAGACTTCTTTGTGAATGTCACTAAAGCCCTGGATGAAGGCAAAACAGTACATGTAGCCTATTTTGACTTAGCCACGGCTTTTGACACAATTCCCCAGTCAGGCATCATTGACAAACTCATCCAGCTGGGAATTAACCCATATGTCACTAGATGGGTAGCCAACTGGTTCACTGACAGAACACATAGTGTCAAAGTTGGGGATTCTACCTGTATGAGCAGACCAGTTACCAGTGGTGTACCACAAGGATCTGTGCTAGGCCCCCTACTGTTTGGAATCTATTTCTCAGATGTCCAGTCGAAAATAGATGGCCTGTGGCTTACCAGGTTTGCTGATGACTGCAAATCCCTTTCGGCAAAGGGAAAGTCCCTGTAAATTGCAATATTATCAGTACCCCCTTAGCTCAACCCCCCCCCCACTGTGGTGAGAGATTTTGGAACACAGGTTTATAGCAACCTTAAATTCAATCACCATATGTCTACAGTGGTAATGAAGGCCTTCTACTTTGCACATCTCATAAGTAAGGGCATTGCATTCAGAGCTAAGGATGTTATAACTACCTGTACTCATTCCTCATCAGACCACTAATAGAGTACACTGCTGCCTTCTGTATGTACCTCACCAAACACCTGCAGCAGCTGGAGAGACCTCAAAGATTTCTCACCAAGACAATTCAGGGCCTTCAACACATGACCTAAATGGACAGACTGAAGGCCCTGTCACTGTACTCTGTATTTTATAGGCTATTGACATGCGACTTGTGCCTGGCCTACAGAGCAGTCTCAGACCCTGCCCTAATGGAAATTCTACACCTTTTTAAGTCAAATGGGACAAGATTCCCTTACTCTAGGGATCTTAACCTAGCCTGTGACTTTAACAGGAGATGCTAGACCAACAGATATGTTTCCCAGATATTGCCCCTCCTCTTGAACACTTAAAGTAAAACCGAGCTCCTCAATGACCCTATTTAAATACATATGCAAATATTAATAGACATGTGACATATATAATAATATACATATACAATCGGTCAAACAAGATACATACAATAATATGCAGATTTGAAATGTACTGGCATGTTATAAGTGTGAGAGTTTATTACTCACTCATCAAGCAAATGTCAGAGCGGAGCATTCAGATAGTGCATGAGGAGGGGTGAGGAAGAGAGGGGCGAGTGAGAAAAGTATTTGTTAGAGGTAATAAGTAGATTAGATATGGGGGCAGGAGAAATAATGAGCAAAAGCAAGATTAAGAGTAAAGGAAATAAGAGTAAGAGAAATAAAAACATGGACAAGGAGAAATTAGATGTATTAAAGGAGAAGGAGCTAACATTTTAACCAGGAGTCCAGCAAGCCAGGAGTTAGAGATGAATTCTAGTTGTAGCTTCAATAAATAAATGTCATGTATTGCCCAGATTGGTGAAGGGATTATATTCCAAACTTTTGGTATGCAGTGTGAGCTCAGACTTTTCAGTTTTTGAAAATTTATAGATGCCAAACAGATTTTTGTCAGAAGATTGAAGGTGATGACTTGGGAGGTAGTGGAGAAGAATTGTACTTATAACTTGGTAGGAAGTGGGATTAAATATAAATTTGCGTGTTAAGATAAGTCTGGTATAATTTAGTTGGGATAATTCTAGCCAATTTAGAGTTTTTAGTGTAGAATATTGAGAACAGTGATGTGTCCTGTGACTTGTATAAGCTGCAAATCCTGCTACGTTTTTGTAACACTGCTCTAGTTTAGGTTTTTAGGGTGATCTGGATGTTAGTCAAGATAGGAGAACCAGCATAGTTCTCAACTGTCCAGATTTTTGACTTATATTTTTTGTATATTTCTTATAAAGTTGTTGTTTTCTGGCAAATCACTGGCAAATTGAGTACTGAAGTCAGAAAATAATGTCAGGCATTTGATTTTTAGAGTTAATATTTTTCAGAAAATTCATGCAAATACAAAACTTTCTAAGTTTGTAAGAGCAATATTTTAAAAAGTGTCCCTATTTTGGGCCCTTTGTCCGATTTTCTTGCTCAAAGATGTTGAGAGGTATGAGAACCACATAGTAGAGAAGAGAGTAATCTAGTAGAAAAAGTGACTCTGGTGGATGCAGTAAGGATTTTTTTGGCTCTGTGTAGCATTCCTAGTTATTGTGATTTTTGTTTTTATATTTCTGTGTATATGGGGGTCATATCTGAGGTTGTAATCTACTGCAATCCCCGGCAGTTTTGTAATGGGCACTACTTCAACCAGTATGCTGTTTAAAGATGTGATGTTATTTTTCTCATGGGTAAGTGATTTGGGGAAAAATAAAAGGAGTTTGGTCTTTTTAGTATTAAGAAGCAGCTGCCGGTTACAAAGCTAACTTTCAGTAGAGCTAAAGGCACATTGTGTAATCTTTTCTAAATTTTCTAAATTGTTGGAGAGTCAGACAACAGTTGAATCATCTGCATAATATACAAGCAATGCTTGTTGTATAGAAGTATCAATATCGTTTATACAAATATTAAATAGAAGACGACCAAGGATAGAGCCTTGGGGTACACCTATAATGACTGGTAGATATGGGAAAAGGGCAGAATTCCGCTTGACTGCCTAGTACCATTCTGACAAGTAATTGTTAAAGCTCTAAAGAGTTGATTGTGAGATACCCATTATGGAAAGTTGTAGTAGGAGTTTTTTATGAAAGATAGTGTTGAAAGCTTCTAATAAGTCTATAAATAAGGAAGATACAAGTTTACTTCTTTCCCTGGCTGTATTTATGTTATCTCTAAAAATTAGGAGGGTAGTTGTGATGATATGGGCAGTTGTAAAACCACAGTGAGTATTGGTTAGTAATTGTTCCTTCAGGAGATGCTGGAGTAGCTGTTTATGGACACATTTTCCAGTATTCTTGAGAGGGGGCATAAGATGGCAATGGGTTTAAAACTAAATGTTTCGGTAAACATGCTGCCTTTGTGGAGATGGTTGATAGGGCATTTTTGTCCAGATGGTAGGAATATAGAATTCCTGTATTGACTATTTTATAAGGATGGAGACTGGATATGCAATGGCATTATCAGCAATTATGAGGTATTCTGCAGGAAGGTTATCTAAAGAGGGTGAGCAGGTATTAAGTTAGGATAATATATATATATATATATATATATATATATATATATATTTTTTTTTTTTATATGAAGGAGGTGGCAACTGGGTTTAATGTGAGGGTTGGGGTATTAGTGGATGGAGTAGACATGAGTCAGTGGAGTCAGGAAAAGATTCATTGGTGAGGGCAGCTATGCCATCAGTGAAGAAAAATTTAAACTTGAAGGCTGTTTCTAAGGGGGAGTTATTGGGCAAAGGTTAAGGACACTGTTAGTTCCTAGATGTTAAATGTATTTAATGGATGATGAGAATTTTTGGGGGTTATAGCTATGATTATTTTGTAAATAAGAATTGTTTCATATGAAGGTTGACTTTCTTTTTGGTAAGGTTACAAACCTCTTTAAAGTGCTTTAGGTTTTGTGGAGTTTTAAGTTTCTACTACTCTTTCCTTGCTTAGTTTCTATTTTTCATATGACGCCTGCTCTGATTAGTAAGTCTAGGGGCAAAGTTAGATTTTGCTCACTTCTTGTGTAGTGGGGCAAGGTTGTTTAGGATACTTAAAAACATATAGTGGCAACGTTTTTAGAATACTCTAGTTAACTGAGTTTGAGCAGCTAAAAATGATTCGGGTATAATTTTTGAGAGATTGTAAGTATTTTTGCATACTTAGTGCTTAGCATTGTGAGTAATACATTTGATAGCATATGTAGGGCAGTGATCAGTAAGAGATTCAGGAAAGGTTCCTGATGCAGTGTAGTTGCAAGCATCAGAGACCAGAACACAATCAAGAATAGTACTAGTGCCCAGTGATTTGGTATAGTTAGTAGGAGAAGTGATAAGCTGTTTGAAGCCATGATGGCTGATGCTAGAAGGATAGTTAGAAGTTAAAGTACTCCAGCTGATATTGACATCACGTAGGATGACTGTTTCATTGGTAATATCACATGAGATCCAGTAAAGGATGCCTTTGTGCTTCAAGGGTTGATATGCATATCTATGTGTGTGTGTGTGTATATATATATATATATATATATATATATATATATATATATATATATGGGTCCACTTCAAAATACTGACTTTCAAAATCCCTAAACTCAAAACAGTGAGACCAAAATCTCTAAAGCTCAAAATACTGAAAACTCAAAATACTGAAACTCAAAATATTGAACCCCCCCCCCCCCCACGGTACAGCAACACAACTATATTGCAGCAGAAGTACATACAGAAACATATTACCCTTCACTACACTAAAGTGCAATCTCGGAGTTGATATATTTAAGCAGCAGTGGATGTGGGGGGTGCACAGGGGGGTGGTGCTGGGTGACTTGCCTTCCTGCAAATACTTGGGGAAGAGAAATATGGTTTGTGTTTTATTTGTTTCAGTATGTACTTGTGCTGGAATATAATAAGTGTTGGTATCCTGTGTGTTTTCAGTATTTTGAATTTTCAGTATTTTGAGCTTTAGAGATTTTGGTCTCAGTATTTTGAGTTTAGGCATTTTGAAAGTCAGTATTTTGAAGTGGACCCCATATAAGAGTTATAGAAAGGAGCTTGTGGTCATTTAATTTTATGGAGGAGATAACTAGCTCTGTATTCCTGAATTTGGGCAGAGTATTTTTAAGGTGAGAAACTTTTTACATGTTAGGGTAGTGGATAACCACCCATCCTGCTTTTTTGTTAAGCCTGTCATCTGTAATGATGCTGTATCCTGGGGAAGATATTCTGAGTCTTTTATAGAAGGCTTTAGCCATGTGTCAGTAAGATTAACAATATCTGGTGCATAATGAGAGACCCAGGCATGCATTTCAGTGACTGTATTACAAATACAATGCATATTTAATCAGGTAAAGTTTAACTGTTTGGAGTCTGTCAGGAGAGCGAGTAGTACAGAATAACGTATTTACTTGTGATGAGATGGACGGACAACAAAGTTATAATGTTAGACACAGAGATCTCTAAGAGTTGAAGTGATGTCAGGGAAACATGAGTGGTAAGAGTAGTCATTGTGTTGGATAAGAAGTGACATACAGCTGAGAATCCTAGAAAGTAGTGAGTCAGATGGTCAAGTGCGAGAGCTGAGAATCAAAGACAAGAATTTGCAGTACTGATTATGAAAAAGAATAAGGTGGTAAAGTACAAAGGGGGAGGAGTGTTGTGAAGTCAGGAGTAAAAACGAATAAGATGAAATAAGGTTGTTTAAATGATCTAATAGGTGGACTGGTAAAGGAAAAGATGAGTTTTTAGATTGGAAGTGAAGGAAGGGTGAGTATTTACTGGGCAGTCACAGAGTGACTGAGTGGGAAAGACAATGGAAGTACTGTGGTGAAGGCTGAAATAACAGAAAAGGCACTGAGTGAATGAGTAAGCAAGGAAGAGAATATTATTAATATTGTGATGGAAGGTATAAGCTGGGTGAATGTGTAGAAATTGTCCTGATATGTAGTTGTGTCTTTAAGCAGATTTGTAATATCATTAAAAAGTGGGAGGAGAGCAGTGGGATTAAATGTGTGCATATGGGGATTCCTGGGGAAATGGGGGTAATAGGGGAGAGAAATGACACTCGCCTCCTACTGTAGTGGAGTTTTGCTGGGGGTTTTGAAATAAACTGAAAGTAAAGGTACACCACTGTAAACTAGAGATAAGGCAAACTTTGCAGAGTGGAAGCAATACAATTGTACCGCTGTATCACTGGGTGCTCAAGGATGTTTGAGCATGAAGGCAGCCCACACGGGGGAGATCACATCAGTAAAAACACAGGTAAGCAATATATGTCCAACGTACATGCAGTCTTGGCTGTGGCAATTTTCTTAATACACAAGCTCTGAAGAACAGGATAGAAAAATAACAGCTGCTATGATTACCTAAAAAAATTAGAGCAGGAAAGAGGCAGAGAGGCGTAAAACACAGGTGCCTTTGAATACTAGTGTGTAACTTTTTCTTTCACTAATGGGGGTGTATCGCACTTTGAAGCAGCTTCTCCCCCTACTTGAATTCTGAATATTTTGTAGTATTATGCATGGCACCTAAAGTATTTAGAACAGTAAAGGGGCAGAGAGAGGTAAAATGAAGGTGCCTATGAATGCTGGTGTGTAAGTTTTCCTTTCACTGCCAGGGGCATGTTATGCTTTAAAGCAGCCCCCACTTGAATTCCTCTTTTTCTGTAGCATTATAGATAGCACCTGTAGTAGTTAGATCAGTAAAGATGCAGAGAGGGGTAAAATGTTAAGTATGTGGGTGTGTAACTTTTGGATGGCACCCTAATAGTATCAGAGGGGAGAGCCAGATCCAAGCCATGCATCCAGGGGGAAAGGCCTAACACAGTTAAATACAGTAGAGTGAAAATGTGCTATGAAATACTTGCCTTGACTGTTATCACAGTTCTGCCTGAGATATATGATCCCATTACCTCTACTACCTCCCTTTAATAGGTCAGGAAGTGGTAGACTAATAAGCTGTTCAGAAGTGTGGACTATCAGATGAGTCAGACCTCTCAGCTCCCCCTATTTTGGAGAAACATTCCTATTTTCAGGCCTGGTTTAGGGTGTTCCTATTTGTGGAGGTAGGTCCCTATTTTTCAGTCTTGATGTACTCCTTCACATGATTTTCTGAATCATCCTCATCATGTGATTTCTGAAGCTGTCATGTACACAGAAAAACCACACTACATGACCAACATACCAGTTGCAACAATAACGGCACACATCTTACGACTCCATTTTTCTGAAACAAAATGAAATGACCGTGTGTGGCAGAATTTAGTGGTACACTTCATTAAGGTCTACAGATTTTACACTGTCTTTTAATAATATGCTTATATTTTCCATAATTTTTATCACTGTTTTTTAAACATGTTTCTGAGTTAGTAGTCCACGTTTCTAGTGGAAGTGGGAAGAGTTATGTCCTATTTGGTATTCACATTTTATGCTGATTAAATGTCTAGATTTTTAGCTGGTTGTTCCTATTTTTCAAGGGCTTTTATTTCTATTTTTAATATCTGCAGGTTGAGAGGTGTGGGGACTGTTGCTGCATTTTATTAATAATAATCAGACTGTGAAGCATTTCTCAAATCATTTGTCAAGAATTGCTACACAAGAAATCATATTGCCCTTCTCCTGCAAGGTATTTACATATCATTTATTGTTTATTTCATCAGTTATTCAGTACTTGGAAATCATTA
>NC_056733.1:184315910-184395910 GCF_019279795.1 Protopterus annectens
AGGTATGCTTCAGTATATTATCCTCCTCCACCTCATTGTCAGGTATGGTTCACTACATTATCCTCCTACATCACTGTCAGGTATGGTTCACTGTATTATTCTCATCCACGTCATTGTCAGGTAGCTGCCTTTCTTTTATAGCACCTGGTATTCATCCCTTGATTACTGCTGCTGATTAATCAAGTGGCATTCTGAATTGTGTGTACTGTTGCCATTTTTCCACTTCTTGTTTACTTCATCACTTACAAAGGATACTCAAAAGTCAGATCTTAGGCCTTACAAGCATACTAGAAACTTATTTCAGTTTATGCACTATACCACACTTCCTTACTATGATAAAATAGTCCCAGTTCAAGCATGCTTGTATTTCAAAGGTCAGGGTACAATGTTTTTTCTTTTCTTTTCTTTTTAATTTCTCCAAAAGATTTGGGTTTATACTATGATGGGAATGGACTCCATTTTTGAGTCAGGGTACAATTAAACTTCACAAATTTAGTATAACTCCAGTCTTTGATGTTTGTAAGAGTGTAGTTCTCAACACCTGCATTCTAAACAGAATTGCTTCCATCTGCAGTTCATACAGGGATACATGTATTGGGAACAAATATTTAAGCATGCTTGAAAACTCATTTTATTAGTCCTGATGCTCCTAATACTGTTAAACTCCTTATGGAGGAGTCAGTTTTGTGGGAGACTGGTCATTTGTAGAGATGGCAGATGCTTCCAGCATGGCAGCTACTGGTTACTGGGATACTGTGATTGCAAACATGACACTTGATACAAGGTTTGAGATACAAGGTATCCTGTACAGTTTATGAGGTTATGTAGTTTATTGCAGTAAAGCCAAAATCTTTAAACTAACACCAGTCAGTTCAATGTTCCTTTTTAGTGTAAGGGCTCTTGTACAATGAATAAGTCACTGTATGTTTGGTAGTGAGTGACAGTTCTTAAAGGAAGGCTGCAGCCTAAAACAGGAAAAAAAAACATCATAACATCTTCTTGATATCTTCTGTACTACTAATATCCATGCATCACATTGATGGTTTTAAATTTTTGTTATGTCCAAAAATGTCCAAATGGAGGTTATAATGCTATATTATTTCATTACTGTCAATCCCCTTAAGATTAAAACAGGGAGGCAAGACATATTTTGTGATCTTATTGCTTTGTTCATATACAAAGGAAGTAGTGTGACTCACTGCTTCCTGCTTTTTTGCCTCTGTCTGGCAACAGTGAAATTTGCCATATTATGCAGAATTCCTTTTATTCCCTTTGTAGCCATCTTGAATGCTGGTCTTGTGATGGTAATTTGTTTGTTTGTTTCGTACGATCATAGAAAGTTAATAGGCTATTGGCCCTGATAGATAAAAATTTGGGCCTTTATTCCCCCTCATTATTTTTGGCTTTGTCCAAAATTCTTGAGAAGTGCAATTGAGAGGTATTTTTGTGCATTTCTAGTAAAATATGTTGCTTTCTGGAAAATTTTTGTGGATTGCAGTCATTAAATAATGACAGTCATCAGTTTCAGATTTTGCATCCTTCAGAAAATGTTTGCTAATAAATTTTTATTATAGTAACTTTCTAAATATATAAGAAAAGCATTTGAAATCTGTTGCTGATTTTTGTTTTTTAGTCTCTGACTGAGCTAAAAAGCTAAGAGAGTAGAGGGTGTTTGCAGTGGTTTTTTGATGTACGGTTTTGATAGCAGTGAGCTGGTATGCATCCCTGTACCATTATTTATGAATGTATTCATTCACTTGATCTCAAGTAGCTATCTGTGGTGCACAGTCATGTAAGTGGCTGTAATTGATGATTGTGTGTGTATAAATACTTGGTTTGTGCAACCCAGAATAGTTGTGGTGTAAAGGAATGAAATGATTGTAGTAAACAAAAACATCACCATATATGCCACATTCTTGCATACAGTCCTTTGTTTCCTTGTTTTATTGACAGCATGTTTATTGTTTGGCTGTAAAACTGGACAGCATGAGGTTTGAGTTTAATGTTAATATTTTAACTATGAATACATTTTTAATTAACATTGTTTTTTGCAGGCACATAGGTGTGAAGTGCACTGAGTTGGGTTACAACAGAGTATCTGGAAGAGTAAGGCTATCTATGAGCTGCTTTATAGCACAAGCTTTGATTCACTCAGCCAGACAGTACTACTATGCTGCCTCTAAAAATGGGCACTTGAATCCATTGGATTGTCCAAATCTGTTAGTAATTCATTACATATTTGTGTTTTGAATTACTGCATCATTCAAGTAGACTCTAATTGAAGCACTATAGCTACTCTGGAATGCAGGAACCAAGTATTTAGACACACACACACACACACACACACACACACACACACACACACACACACACACACACACACACACACACACACACACATACACACACATGCACACACAGATGTGACCATCAATTACAGCCCCTTATATGACTGCATATACATCAAATGACAAGCACCCAAAATCAGAAACATATTTTAAATATTAGTCTTGCATACCTAGAAATTTGCTAGTATAGCAGATTTTGTATTGGCAAGCATTTTCTGAAGGATATGAAGTCTAAAACACATTTGACATTATTTAGTAAATGTAGTCTACTATACTTTACCAGAAAGCTACTACAGACCCCAAATAACATTGAAAAAATCATAGGCAATTGAGAATTATAACCTCCGTGTGTGGCCATGCCTGCACACACACACACACACACACACACACACACACACACACACACACACACACACAGTCACATCTATGATGTACAGCTCAGATATTGCTTGTGGTCAAGTGAATGAATAAATTCATAAATAATAGCCCAAACGTGTATCTCTGCTTGCTGCTGTCAGAACCATATAATGTGATTCCCCTTTGCCCTCTCAACTTCTTAGCTGAATAATCAGTAACAGTGATGACTCCAAATATACAACAAAGAGTAGAAGATTTAGGATCTTTTCTGGAAGTGTTTACGTAAGTATTTTTATACCCCATGTAGACTCCAAAGAATTTTCCCTCAGGTAGATAGCAACTGTTGGAGGTGTGTTGGGGAAGGAAGAGGTCATTGAGAACATATTTTTTGGGAGTGCAATGAGTTGGCAGACTTTAAAAATTCCCTGCAGAGTATTATATCAGAAATACTGGGTGAGCAAATTGGCATAAATAAGGAAATGGATTTTTGACCTATGATAGAGAATCAGAATTGCCTAGACATAGTCTGCCAAAAAAAACATTACTAGAAAATGTCCAAAACAATGTTCAGTGCTATTGCCAAAGCCCCGCCAACAATACGAATATAAATAAAACCAAAAGAAGAATGGCAGGACCCTGCCATGTATCGTCAAACTTTAATAAAAACACAAAATTCCAAGGATAAGCACTTTCGGGTAACAACCCTTCTTCAGATAAAATAAAAGGCATTCGATTCATCAATTTAAACTAACAACCAACCAATGAGCAATCAATAAACCACCCACCTTTTCAGGAGGGCGGACTTCATAGGTACCATATCATTGAGACCTGGGCTCCTATGAGCCATCAGCTCTAAAATCCATTTTGATTCTATGGACTCTGTGAGAAGTTTAATAACACCTCCCCTGTTGTTCAGCCTTACATTAACTATAGCTCTAAAGTGAAATCTATGTGTAGGATTAGTTTCAATATGCCTATAGAGGGCATTATGTACATCCTTATTCCTTATAGAGGACAGGTGTTGAAGCACCCTCACCTTAAACATGTTGTTAGTTTTTCCCACATAGAAACTGGCACACTGTAGGCATTCGGCCATATAAATGAGGTCAGTGGTCCTGGCCTTCAGGTTGAAAACCTTGCCACTGACTGGGTGCCTAAAGGTTGTGTCCCTGTTAATATGTGGGCATGCCTTACAGATTCCACATGGTGCACTGCCTACTGTTTCCTTAAAAGGTTTTTTGATTAGTGTCTTCTCCCCACAAAGTAAATCTTTTAAATTTTTATTCCTCCTATACCCAAAACTAGGGCTCTCCCCTATTATATTCCTTAACTTACTGTCACTCCTTAAGATATTCCAATTTCTATTGACTATATCTCTTATGTCTCCAATGTTGCTACTATAAGTGAAAATCAGTTTAAGGTTATCTGATTTAGTATTTGTTGTAAGGGGTACCCTCACTTCACCTTCCACATGTCTAAGCCAAGGTTTAAACTTGTTATTCCTTTGTCCTTTGCTACCATCTACCATCTTGTTAACTAATCCCTCTCTATAGCCCCTGTCTCAAAAACAATGCTTCAAATTGGTCACCTCCTTTTCATATTGAGCATCCTCCAGACATATCCTGGATGTCCTACTGATCTGCCCCTGGATGATATTAGGAAATGTAAAACGAGGGTGCATGCTATCATAGCACAACAAGGTGTTCTTCCAACAATCCTTCCTATGTAAGCTAGATGAAAAACCTTCCTTTGTCTGCGAAATACATACATCAAGGAAGTCTATCTTTGTATAAGAATTGTTTACAGTAAATCTTAGGAATGATGTTGTAGAATGTAAGTATGTAACAAACATCTCTAACAAGTCAGAACTCCCTCTCCATAAAATAAAAATATCATCCACAAAACGGGTATATGTTTGTATATGTTGCATCCATTCTCTACTACTGAAAATGATGGCCTTTTCCCAATATGAGAGGACAAGATTAGCATACGTATTAGCACAGGGGGTGCCCATAGCTACCCCCTGAGCTTGTCTGTATGTCTGTTTTGCTCCAATAAACACATTGTTTTCCAGAATAATGGTCAATAAAGTCTTAACCAAGGCTATCTTCTTATCAACCTCACCTAGATCCCTTAGAAGTTCACCTATGGCATTGATGCCATATTCATTACTGATCACAGTAAATAAACTGTGAACATCCAGGGTCACCATCAAAAATCTGTCCTGTGGTTTAGTGCAATTTACCTCACCTATAATCTTCAAAAAACCACCCGTATCAGTTAATACACTGGTCAATCTTTCAACATATGGCCTGAGGGTAAACTCCAACCAAATGGAGACATTCTCCGTGACCCAACCTCTGCCCAATACTATAGGTCGGAGAGGTGGTTCAATAAGAGATTTATGAATCTTGGGCAAAGCCTTGAAAACTGGTGTGACTGCAGTCTCAATCCATAGAAATTTAAACAAATCCTCACTGATTTTCATATCATATAGTAGCATATAGTGATACTTCATCGAGCGACATTGGCCTGCTGCATAGACCCTATACATCTGGAATAAAAGCAGTGGGGCCTAATACGGAGATACAGGCTCCAGTCATCACCACGGATGATCAGCATGTTTCAGTAACAGTTGAGAACGATGCCTGTTCAATGGTTCGCTGTCTAACAGATTCGAGTGAAGTGAGGTAAATCGCACTAAACCACAGGACAGATTTTTGATGGTGACCCTGGATGTTCACAGTTTATTTACTGTGATCAGTAATGAATATGGCATCAATGCCATAGGTGAACTTCTAAGGGATCTAGGTGAGGTTGATGAGAAGATAGCCTTGGTTAAGACTTTATTGACCATTGTTCTGGAAAACAATGTGTTTATTGGAGCAAAACAGACATACAGACAAGCTCAGGGGGTAGCTATGGGCACTCCCTGTGCTAATACGTATGCTAATCTTGTCATCTCATATTGGGAAAAGGCTACCATTTTCAGTAGTAGAGAATGGATGCACCATATACAAACATATACCCGTTTTGTGGATGATATTTTTATTTTATGGAGAGGGAGTTCTGACTTGTTAGAGATGTTTGTTACATACTTACATTCTACAACATCATTCCTAAGATTTACTGTAAACAATTCTTATACGAAGATAGAATTCCTTGATGTATGTATTTCGCAGACAAAGGAAGGTTTTTCATCTAGCTTACATAGGAAGGATTGTTGGAAGAACACCTTGTTGTGCTATGATAGCATGCACCCTCGTTTTACATTTCCTAATATCATCCCGGGCAGATCAGTAGGACATCCAGGATATGCCTGGAGGATGCTCAATATGAAAAGGAGGTGACCAATTTGAAGCATTGTTTTCGAGACAGGGGCTATAGAGAGGGATTAGTTAACAAGATGGTAGATGGTAGCAAAGAAAAAAGGAATAACAAGTTTAAACCTTGGCTTAGACATGTGGAAGGTGAAGTGAGGGTACCCCTTACAACAAATACTAAATCAGATAACCTTAAACTGATTTTCACTTATAGTAGAAACATTGGAGACATAAGAGATATAGTCAATAGAAATTGGAATATCTTAAGGAGTGACAGTAAGTTAAGGAATATAATAGGGGAGAGCCCTAGTTTTGGGTATAGGAGGAATAAAAATTTAAAAGATTTACTTTGTGGGGAGAAGACACTAATCAAAAAACCTTTTAAGGAAACAGTAGGCAGTGCACCATGTGGAATCTGTAAGGCATGCCCACATATTAACAGGGACACAACCTTTAGGCACCCAGTCAGTGGCAAGGTTTTCAACCTGAAGGCCAGGGCCACATGCAGGACCACTGACCTGATTTATATGGCCGAATGCCTACAGTGTGCCAGTTTCTATGTGGGAAAAACTAACAACATGTTTAAGGTGAGGGTGCTTCAACACCTGTCCTCTATAAGGAATAAGGATGTACATAATGCCCTCTATAGGCATGTTGAAACTAATCCTACACATAGATTTCACTTTAGAGCTATAGTTAATGTAAGGCTGAACAACAGGGGAGGTGATATTAAACTTCTCACGGAGTCCATAGAATCAAAATGGATTTTAGAGCTGATGGCTCATAGGAGCCCAGGTCTCAATGATATGGTACCTATGAAGCCCGCCCTCCTGAAAAGGCGGGTGGTTTATTGATTGCTCATTGGTTGGTTGTTAGTTTAAATTGATGAATTGAATGATGAATTGAATGCCTTTTATTTTATCTGAAGAAGGGTTGTTACCCGAAAGCGCTTATCCTTGGAATTTTGTGTTTTTATTAAAGTTTGACGATACATAGCAGTGTCCTGCCATTCTTCTTTTGGTTTTATTACTAGAAAATGGAAATCTAAGTCTAAACCAACTGTACTAGAAGTAGTGTATATAGTAACAGAGATAAAAGAACTGGAAATGGGATCTTTAGAAAAGGGTAGAAGGAAATGATATAGAGAAAATGGGAATTGTGTGAGCAATACATGTAGAATCATGTTTTGGAGGAGGAATGAGGTTTAAAGGAAAGCAGGATTTGAATGAGATATGTAATGTTTGACAATGACTGGATAGATTATAAGTGATGTATAATGTTTGCATCTAAAATATGTCAATATGGTTTGTTTTCATTTATATAAATGCATGATTGCCTATGTCATAAGTCATTATTTAATAGATGTTTCTTATTTAAAAAAAATAAAAGAATCAGAAACAATGGCTCTAAGTCAGGAGCAGATTTTAAATATTTTGGTCTCATACACTTAGAAAGTTGCTAGAGCAACAAGCTTTGCATTAGCAAGCATTTTCTGAAGAAAGCCACAAATTGTATGGAACAGGTCTCTCAACTGCTTTGCTGAAAAATTCTGGGCAAAGCCAAAAAAAATAGTGGAATAAAGGCCCCAAGTTTAAGTGACATTTTCTTTTATCTGTTTGTTGACCATGTAAACTCACAGTACAAAGAGTTCTTTTCTTTTTCAAGAATGATCCAAGAACATTACCTGACTGACTTGCTTCAAGTCACACTGTAGGCAGCTGGAGGTCAAAGAACTGAAACCCTGTACTTACAACTACAGGAAGCAATTCACTAATAGTTTAGATCCTCAAGTGCCAGTCAACTCTAATTCACTTTAAATGTTAACTGAACAAGGGGACATGGACATTCTTTTGCAGGCCACCAAGAACTATGAAATGGTAATGACTGACATTACAGATTGACTGTATTCCTCAGTGATTTAGAAGAAAAAAATATTATTGTTATTTATTTATTAATTTTTTCTTATTTCTTGTCCAGGTAAACCCACTGGAAAATTGTTTATTGTCAGGGTGACCCAGCATAACTCTTTCCTGAAATAAATTAAGTTGTAAGGAATTAAAGCATATATCCTAATCACAGGGAATAGCTCAGAGATTTAATCCAGGGTAAAAATGTAAGGCAAAATCAAAGACTGAAAAGAGGTAAAGTACTCTAATTCACTTACTGAGTTAATAAAACAACAGGTTTTTACATACACATGCATTTTTTGAGTAACAAAAACTATGAAGCTCTTATGACTGGCATTATTGAGTAACTGTAATCCTCTGTGATTTATTAGAAAAATGCTGTTAATGATGGTCTTACAGTTAGTGCAGAGGATAAAGGCACTAAACTGTTAGGCAGCAGATACTTGCAGCTGAGTTCTTGGTTTGATTCTACTTCCATCTGCCTACTATGTGACTCTGAAGAGGTTGCTTAATTTAAAGTGCTCCTGTTTGCCCAACTTACTATTTGGCTACCCTCCCCTGATCTACCTGAAATGCTTTTCTGAAAATAATGGTGTAACCTGGTAGGTCTCATCATGAAGGCAATGCTGTAATCTCTTGGGAAGTTAGGAAAGCAGCACTGTTGTGACACACACACACACACACACACACACACACACACACACACACACACACACACACACACACACACACACACACACACACACACACACACACACCTTGATGAGGTTTCCAGTAGCTTATTCAGTTAAGCAGGCAGATGTATGAGTGTTCTTGTTCTTAATAAAAAGGAACACTTATACCTCCAATGTTGGCTATATCCAAAAATTCCTAGACTCAAAATCTCCCTTTAAGCAGTTGGTAAGCAAACCTACTAGAGGACACTGTATTCTTGACCTGATTCTTAGAAATACAGCCACTTCTTGCATTATTCATCTATCTCTTTTCCTAGTGAAGTCTGACCCCAAACTTGTGACTTTCTTGTTTAAATTCCCAGCGACTAGAAATATGTCAGTCTTAACTTACAAGGAAATATCAAAATTCTCTTATGACTGTACCACTCCTGATCTTGACACAACAGCAAGCTTCACTAAGGAATTCTAAACCTGTTTAAAAACTGTATAGAGCCAGCAGTCCCTACCAGAGCCAAGTGTCATGGGAAATTCAAAAACAAACTGCTCTGCTAGATCACTGCCAAAAGTAAACTCTCTAACTATAGAAATAAACCACTTAAATTATATAGCAGATCAAACTCCCGCATCTAAAGGAAATATCACTACCATTTCAAAAAATATGGACACACTTTTAGGCCCTCTAAAGGAGTTCTTGAACTTAGCATGGCCACTGGGGAGAAAGATAATTATAAATCCTTTTTAGCTGTGTTAGAAAACTGAGAAACAATGCACAGAATTGCCCTGTATGTATCAATGATGCTGACTCCTGTTCTGAGCAATGTAAGCCCACAATATTTCCACCCCAATCCCTAAAATGCCTGAGTCTCTTAACACCTCCAATTATATGTAAAGACCATTTACTGACAGTGCTATCCAAGACCAAAACTTTCACAATGGATCCTGACAGTATGCTGTGTTGCTTAATTAACAGTGTTAAACATGCCCTTCAGACTCACTCCTTAAAATGTTTAACCTAAGTTTAACTACTGGTTTCATCCCAGATGAGTGCCATACTGCAGTAGTGATGCCTCCCATAAGTGTGGTGTTTACAACAAACCCAGGTATATACAGACCATATCTACTCAATCTGGTAAACTTCTTTGAAAAGAATACAGATTCTGCAGAATATGGTACACACTGAGTATAATATTGAGTGGGTTACTGCCTTTGACACCATTTCCCATGCTGACATCATACTGAAGCTAAATGCTTTAAAAATCAATTCCTATGTGATAAGATGGACAGGAAAGTGTCTAAAAGACCAAACACATGTAGCGCAAGTTGCTGCTACCTCAGCAGAAGGTAAGAAAGTGTCCAGTGGTGTCAACTTTGCAGATGACTATAAACTGGTTATTTTTGTTAAGTCACCCACAGACACCCAAGCCCTCCAGAATGAACTCTATTAGTAAATGGTTTGTGCACCAAAAATGTGCTCAAACTAAATGCTACAAGTGTAGTATCGTCACATTTGGTAGACAGACCCTCCAATTTCTCATCATACTGTATAGGCAACACACTACTACAGAATGAAAACATAGTGATGGACCTAGAAACTTTGGTTGATATTGATACCTTCCTCTGTTTTGACCATCATGTGACAATGCTTGTCAGGGAATCCTTTTATTTAGTCCACCTAATTGCCAAATGAATATCATCAAGGTCAAGAAAGTAATCATTCCTTTTTACTCAGCATTGATCAGACCAATTATCAAGTACAATATCTTCTTTGGGATAGATCTCACTAAACGTAGAAATGCCCCAGAGGTTTCTAACAGCAACAACAAAAAAATCACAGGCCTAAAGTCCCTGAGCTTTTAAGAGAAGACGTAAGGTCTAGCCTTTTATTTAGTGTCTTGTAGACTTTTGATGGGAATTCTGTCTTGTTTACCATGTCATTATAGACCCAGTTGTCTTGGGCATCCTGGACGTCTGTACATCCAATGGCTCTACCAACATCAGAACCAGGGACCTAAATCTTCACCAACAGATAAAACACTGTAGAAGGACAATTTTATAAACCAAGACCTCCCTAACATCTAGAATAACTCTGACCTGAATGTTCAGCAGTGTGACTCATTATCTTCCTTTAAACATTACTTAGAAGACCATATGGGTTTTCACAAATGTATTCTTGGATTGACTGGTATGGCCGATGTGGAGAAAGGAGGCGGAGCCCCAGGGAAGGTACTAGCATGATATAAATGGTATAAATGACATTAACTCTCTGCACCCTTGGAATATATATGACTCTGGGAATGGAAGCAACATTCTTATCCCATGGAGAAGATACTCCTAGCCAGCTGTGTATTCAGCTTGTTAATGTCATATCAGGGTAAATGTGGATGCCAGTTCATCACCACCTACACAATCAAAACATGAGTAAACATACTTAAGGCAGGGCTAGGGGTGGCACAAACTTTCAAACCCAAGTTCATTGGTCAGTGAACCCCCAGAGAGATGACACAGTGTATCAGTGTCAACCAAATTATGGCTATGATAGTGTCTTTCAAAGTCATTCCAAGTCAGTCTGGAAACAGGGAGTCCTGCATTTAACCTCACAATGTGCTGCATACACAAGCAGTAAAAAACCCACTCATACCTCTTTCAACAAATTAACTATGTGAGGCTGGGAATTAGTCTTACTACCACAGATGATTCTGAGAAGACATCAACAGCAGGACATAACCTCAACATATCATTAACTAGCACCTACATCTGAATAGACCCATATTTAAAAAGTTAACAGAAAGGAATTGGAGATAGATTTGTTCATTTCCATAGACTACCACCAACTCCCAAAGCTCTGCACAAGTTTTCCCTGTAGGATAGCATGGGCTGCGAATGCATTTGAATTCTTATGGATTAATAAATTCCTTTACTCTTACCCCCAAACACCTTTACTACTCAGGGTGCTACAGAATGTAAAGGTGGGCAGACCCAAAGTGATTCTTCCAGCCACTTTCTGGCCTCCCAGAAAATGATTTTCCTTCCTTTGACAACTGAGAGAGGAATTTCTCTACTATTTACTTCTTGTAGTAAACCTGCTGATTCAGAATCTGAGATGCTAGTGCAGCCTAACGTCTGTGGACAGAGACATATAGTATGAGTGCTTTGATAGTCTTTCCTGCTAAACATGTTTTCCAAAGACTTAGCAGGAACATATTAAAAATCATAAAGGAAGACGGGGATGCCAGGAAACCTAGTACAGTGAACTCCAGATCTACAAAGTTGTCCGGGTGCTGTCATTTCTTTCAGACCTTTGTGAAGCAGGACTCTCCAATTCCTGTATTAAGGTATGTGTTTCAGTTAGCTCAACACGTCTTTATTTTGACCTGCTCCTGCACACTTTGTGAAAGAACTGCCAAAGGGGGTACTGTGTTTGCATTGCCAGGGAGGGCTGTCTCTCCCCCATGGTATTTCAACTTTGTTTTAGAAATTCTGACCCTGGATCCATTTGAGTAAGCAGTGTCTGCTCTTCTTGGATACAGATCTTGGAAACTTCTGGTAGCTATTATCTCAACCAGGACAATTTCTGAGTTTTCAGTCTTTTCCTATACAATGAATCTTTAACTCTATTTCACAAAGACAATGTGAGACAGAGAATCAGTCCTTCTTTCATGCCAAAGTAACAAAGAATATTGCTTATGTTAGATGTCCACAAATAACTTGGGTATTATATAGATAGATAAAGGATTTTAGGTTATCAGAACAGCTATTTATATACTTTGGCCTGGCCTTTATCCTTGTGGCAGTCTCCATGCAAAGAGATTCTAAATGGTTGGACAAGTACATTTCATCTGCTAAGACAGCCATGGGAAAACTCAGCAGAGGTAAATTAAACAACCATTGTTAAGACCATCTCTACTCAAATAATTTTAAGGTGCTACATGCCCCCCCTCATTCACACATTACCTAGATACATATAAATATTTTAAGCGCATGCATTAATTCCCTTTTAGCCTGCCAATGTACCAAAATAGTTGTTCTCATAATAAGTGTCCAGGCTCTTCATAAAAATATCTAAACTAGTGCTTGCTTTAATTAATTTGGTAGTCTATTCAGTGCATTAGCTGCTCTCTCAGAGAGCCAATTGATACACTTCTGATTTTATAGAATTTTCTACATAAGTTGTCTGATGATTTTCTACTACTTTTTGATAACCCCAAACATTCCCAGTGGTAGTTGTCTCTAAATGCCCTATATACCTGAATAAAATCTCGTATTAAATAACTATATGAGACACTGTACAAGTTCAGATATCTTAGCCTTTCATAATAACTTAAATTTTCACATCCATGGATGCCCTTGGTATATTTCCACTGTACTCTTTCCAGTTTACTCATGTTTATTTTCTTATAAGTTCCAAATTGTTATTCCATACTCAAGTTAGGGTCTAATGTAAGTAAAAATAAAAAAAAAAAAATAATTTGCTTTCTGATTTCATACAACCTATAGTTCTATAACTATCATTAACTATTTGATTGATATGATTAGAAAAAATAAAGCTGGATATAACCAGGTTCTTACATTAATCTGCACTTTCAATCACTGGGTATTGTATTAAATATTTACCTTTCAATTTGTCTCCCAAATGTCATAAACTTATTTTTTGATGCATTTGTCAGCATATTATTCTTCTGTGCCCAAGTGGTCAATTTATTCAAGTTATTTTGCAGACATGCCCTGTCAGTAATACATTTAATCAGTTTAACCAATTTCAAGTCATATGCATACAGACTGTAGAATATCTCAGATGACAGTGATAAATTTGAACAATGCAATCTAAACAAGTATGGACCTATGACAGAGCCCTGTGGGACACCCTGACTGTAAATTTTGTAAATGACAATTTCTTAACATTATCAGTTCATCCTCCATGGTAGAAGCTGTGCAGGGTTTGACAGCAGCCATCTGATAAGTACGTTCCTGGAACTGTTTTCTGCATGTGTGTGTTTTATTAAAACCCTGAAAATGATTTCCCTCATATACATCTTTATCCAACAAATTTGACAAAATCAGCTCAATTAAATGTCTCACAGGAGATATATATATATATATATATATATACATATATATATATATATATATATATATATATATATATATGGGTTTACTCTTACAATATTGGCATAGCATTGTACGCCTATGAACTATTCGAACTACAGATGTTCGAATAGTTCATGTGTGTGCAAGCTACATAATCGAACATTATATTTGCGAATGTACTGTGCATTTGCAAATATGAACATTCAACGAGATGTACAGGGATCACGGTACAGTGTGGTTACGGAAATACATCCCTTTCCTCACTGTAGTGCGATCTCGGAGTTGGAATATATAGTTATGAGGGGTGTAGGGGTCGCATCCCCCCACAGGGGGGTGCAGGGTGGCTTGCCCCCCCTGCATAAACAGGATGTTAGGTGTACTAGTTAAGGAGTTACGGAAAGGGTGGAATTGCTGTTAAGTGCCATAAAATGTCGTGCTCGACATTTTCGGCATTAACAGCTGATTTTCAACATTAGGGCCGTTAGGTAATGTGTACTTTCGGTGACTTAGTTCACTGTTAAGTGCCGTTTTTGTTTTAAATTTCGATATTTTAATAGTAAACCTATATGTGTGTGTGTGTGTGTGTGTGTGTGTGTGTGTGTGTGTATGTGTGTAGATACACATATTTTTCCTTCATGATTCATGATTTTAATGAATAACTCCTGGCTATTTCCTTTCCACTGAAGCAGTTTTCACTGAAGAACTTTCATTTTTATAATCAGTGTCTCATTTAATAAATATATGGTTTATTTACAGGTGTCTTCTGAATCCTTCCAACTGACACTTGTGCAGGCTGTTTTTTTTTTTCCTGCTTTCTTTTTCAATGATTAGTTTTATTTTTTAACACTTCTGTTTGCAAACATAAAATAATATCTTATAGATTGTATTATAAATTCTCAATGTAAATTCTCACATTGTTCATTTCAATGCTGTATGTATTTTCACTCGAGCTTTTCTCCTCGGGTCTCCACTGAAAATGGGCTTCTGGCCCAGCTGGACCAACCCGGTTAAGTAAATGTCAAATGAAATAAATAAAATAAATAATAAAACAAAATTTTCATTAACTTTACCAGATGGCCTAAAAGCAACTCAAAAAACGTACAGAGAAACATTTGTATGGTGAGACATGTTTATTGTTACAGAACATTGCTGAATTCACAGGGCTTATAAACCAGTGAGCAAAATGCAGAAAAAAGATTCAATGGCAAACTTCTGAAAATCTGAACTTGAGCTTTATTTTCAGTATTAAATGTATCAAACAATTCTTCACTTTTCACTTCTATAACATTTGTGGTATCTGTGTGCCAGACATCCTCTAGTGTGCTGCTTCTTAAATCCCCCAGTTTTCTATTGTCCTTTTAGTGTGATGTGAATTTTTAATTGCCTGTTATTGTTATTCATAACACATTTTTTTCCTTAGGATGATATCATAAATGACATACACTTTCTGAAATGATTGCTTTTCAGTTTTAAGTGTCTTTAAAATCAATACCATTTGCCTAATCTGAAGTGCCATTTTAGTGTCTTTCACAGGTAATAATTTTCTCTGGTACGTTGGATCAGTCTGCACATTTATTAACAGCATATTGCTTTGCAAAGCTTGGCAGAAGTTAAGATGATGCATTTCTCATTTATAGTGTAAAGATCATCTTCCTTT
Source organism: Protopterus annectens (assembly GCF_019279795.1). Taxonomy (NCBI): domain Eukaryota; kingdom Metazoa; phylum Chordata; order Ceratodontiformes; family Protopteridae; genus Protopterus; species Protopterus annectens. Next base: position 184,331,262 of record NC_056733.1, read on the forward strand.
GGGGAGGACATACATTAGCAGATTCTTTGTGTACGGCTAGGGGATAGGCTGAGTAGAGGGAAGAAAGGATGTACTCTTCTTTTTTATAGTGAAGTTATTAATGATTGTATTTGTAAGTCTGTCTGATGCTCTTACTACAGTAAAGAATTTATAACATAATTGGAATGTGTAAAGAGATCACAAGCACTCCCACCATCACCCACAGTTAACTGTGCAATAGTTTTAAACATGTAACATTTTGGTTTGAGATTGTCATTGCAACTGTTGGTGTTGATTGTGACCTGGATGAGGTGAGCAGTCTTGACTAGATTAGAAGTATATACGACTGCTAGCCACAAATCTCAGCAGATATCATTATATCTGTATACGTAACCAGCTATGCATTTTTAAAATTAAACTAGTAAAAATATTTCCAACATAAAATTAAGTAATACAGTTTGATAAATTAAAGACAATGTACAGTTTTTCTCAGAGGAATTTTGAAATGATGTAATTCAACTGACAGATATTTTGTAAAAATACTACATAGCCAACTAAAATCTGGTTAATAGAGCTACTAGGCTCTGTCTATAACTTTCTAAGAGCAAAATATAACAGACAAAGCAAAACTGAACTAACTCTCTCTTGCTGGGTGGCAGAAGGTCCATGAAGCAAGCTAGCAAGCATATCTAAGGCACAAAAAAATAGTGTTCAAAATGGTTTCTGAAAGTTGCATCTTCACAGAAAGACAGTCATGCCATTTGACGTCTAAGGATGTGTCATTACTAGAACAGAAGCAGTCAGCACTGCAGTGCCATAGTGAATTATTTGGCACATAGTGTGACTCTTCAGCACTGCAGTGTCATAGCTGTATTATTTGACACACAGTGTTACTGCTCAGCACTGCAGTGTCATAGCTGGATTATTTGGCACATAGTGTGACTCCTCAGCACTGTAGTGTCATAGCTGGATTATTTGGCACATAGTGTGACTCCTCAGGACTGCAGTGTCATAGCAAATTATTTGGCACATAGTGTGACTCCTCAGCACTGCAGTGTCATAGTGGATTATTTGTCACATATGTGCGACTCCTCAGCACTGCAGTGTCATAGCTGGATTATTTGTCACATAGTGTGACTCCTCAGCACTGCGGTGTCATCGTGGATTATTTGGCACATAGTGTGACTCCTCAGCACTGCAGTGTCATCATGGATTATTTGGTATTTGGCACATAATGTGACTCCTCAGCATTGCAGTGTCATAGCTGGATAATTTGGCACATAGTGTGACTCCTCAGCACTGCAGTGTCATAGCTGGATTATTTGTCACATAGTGTGACTCCTTAGCATTGCAGTGTCATCGTGGATTATTTGGCACATAGTGTGACTCCTCAGCACTGCAGTGTCATCATGGATTATTTGGTGTTTGGCACATAGTGTGACTCCTCAGTACTGCAGTGTCATAGTTGGATTACTTGGCACATAGTGTGACTCTTCGGCACTGCAGTGTCATAGCTGGATTATTTGGCACATAGTGTGACTCCTTAGCATTGCAGTGTCATCGTGGATTATTTGGCACATATTGTGACTCCTCAGCACTGCAGTGTCATCGTGGATTATTTGGTGTTTGGCACATAGTGTGACTCCTCAGTACTGCAGTGTCATAGTTGGATTACTTGGCACATAGTGTGACTCTTCGGCACTGCAGTGTCATAGCTGGATTATTTGGCACATAGTGTGACTCCTCAGCACTGCAGTGTCATCATGGATTATTTGGTGCTTGGCACATAGTGTGACTCTTCGGCACTGCAGTGTCATAGCTGGATTATTTGGCACATAGTGTGACTGCTCAGCACTGCAGTATTGTAGCCGGATTATTTGGCACATAGTGTGACTGCTCAGCACTGCAGTATTGTAGCTGGATTATTTGGCACCTAGTGTGACTGCTCAGCACTGCAGTATTGTAGCTGGATTATTTGGCATATAGCGTGACTCCTCGATTTGGTGAAGCTCAATAATAAGTTGAAGAGCAAAAAAAAAAAAAAATCACTCCTCCAACTTTTACTCTTCATCTTTGTCATGCCCTCATCAATGTGAGGAGAGAAAAAAACAGTCCATTCTCGGCACTCACACTAACACGTTTTAACACCTTTCAGCTGGGGTGGCTCCCCTGTGCCCTACCTTAAGTACGTTGCTGCAGTATAGCAACAAAGAGGCAGAATCCCTGTTTTCAAAAAGTCTATGGCACTTTCTTTGTCCTGTCACTCAAATGGCATATGATAGACTTCAGCTGAGTGATGTAATACCTTATGTAACAGTAGAGGTGTGGTTTACCCGGGCTCACTGTTAGAGTGAGGTGTGTGTGTGTGTGTGTGTGTGTGTGTGTGTGTGTGTGTGTGTGCGTGTGTGTATATGTGTGTGCATGTATTAACATTTCTGCTTACCCCTATACAGAGAAAGTGCACAGTTTAGAGTTAATTGTATTTCTTTAACAAAATAGTTAGTTGCTTTGTAGTCTGATTCACATATTTTTTCCACAGCGTCTGCCTTATTTATTTGCTGTGAAATAATCTATTAGCAAATTTTACAGTTTTGTGCATTTCACTTTTGCATTCCTAAAATTGTACATAGATAGCCCCATCTCAGATATGTGAGGAAGTATTATTTGCATGTATGTGCAGCCACATACATGTGCAGATTAAAGGGAGCCCTGTTGTTTACCTGGATTTTGTAGATATGCAGAAGGCATATCTTTGTGTACCCAGAAATTGTCATATGGGAAGTGGTACAACAGTACAGGGCAACATGACTGCTGTTCCATGCCATTCTTTCCTTTTATTTAAGAAGTGACCACTGTGTCCACAGTATCATCATTAAGGTGAATGTATTTAAGGTGGGTGTAGAGCTCCTCTAAATCAGATGTCATGGGTTTCTCCTGGAATAGAGGATTGTTGTATTTATGGGAAATAGGGGGCAGCAGCTACCTTAAATGAATTTAAGTATTCTGAGGATTTGTTCATCAGTGACACTATAAGGGACGGGGAGACTGACGAGTAGATGGCTGTAGTGGTTGTTGAACTGCCAGTGCTTTGCCAGCTTGCCATGTTGAAGTGAGATGGTAAATTGAGAGCTTCATCTTTTCTAATCCCCAGCCTCTCCTTTTGTCATAAATCTGTGCAGCTACAGAGAACACATTTGTGGCTACAAGTGGCATAAATGAGGCTCCTTCCCAGAGTACGTGGGGCTCCTCCTTTATGTCAGACTGAGAAACTTGACAATCTGAGATGATCTGGGATCAGCTCCTGCTTCCCTGTGTTGATATAAATCAAGGCAGGTTGGACATCTCATGGGAATGCCTCATGAGTCCCTCCCACAGGAGGTATGTCCGAACTGAGAGGAGGTACAAATTCGGATCCAGGACACATTGGAGGGATTAGATCCCACAAGATCTGCTGGGGGTTGTTGGTGATGAAAGTGAAGTCTACCTTATTTATCTTTCTACTGTAGCAGTCCTCCCCAGGCAGAGTTTACATTTTCAGTTTAACACACACACACACACACACTCACACACACACACACACACACACACACACACACACACACACACACACACACACTTGCGCCTGTTCTTTTCCAGTGAGAAAAAGCTATTCTGGAAAAAAATTCAAATGACTAGCAGCTCCTTTATATACAAGCTGTACAAACTGATTTTTATAAGCTGTACATATTGCCTGTACAAGTGTTAAATGGTACTTTAATTTTGTAAATTACTTAAGTGAGTAAATGTGTTTGATTTGGGAAACTACTGATAATAATTTATAAGAGTTCTGTTAAAAACAATTGAAAAAATGAACATATGTAAAGCAGGGATTAGAGAAGAAAAATGTGGGAGAGTATATTAGAGTACATCTTAATCTATGGCAAAAGACATACAAATAATCAACTATACCCACACAAAACAGGAAGGCACTGATTTAACTGCATAACCACTAATAATCACAGAGAATGATGCAAACAGTCACCCATAAGCACTCAGCACTGACACAGAACAAGTAGGCTGTGACATAGCTGTACAAACACCCAAAAATAATAGAGAGATACTGATATGGAACAGTAGTCAACTCCCATGCAGAACAAGGAGGCGTTGACATGACTGTACAAAAAAGCATGTGCACCAGACAAGGAAAAAGTGAGCTAACTGTACAACCACCCACATCTGCATTAAACAAGGTGACACTGATGTATCTGTGCAATCAGACACGCATATACATACACATATCTGGATTGAGAATGGTAAAACAGTATGTTCATCTACTCCAACACAGAACAATGATGTACTGATATGTTTATACAGTCATCCACATCCACACAGATAAAGTACTGATGTAACTGTACAATCAACCATCTATACTAACAAGATGACAGAGGAAACTTTGCACAGCTATTCATCCCAAATAAAAAGGCACAGCTATTCATCCCAAATAAAAAGGCACTGATGTAACTGTACAACCACTCACACAGAAAAAAATGAGGCACTGACATAACAGTATAAAGAACCATCATGTCTCTCTATACAGAGATATCCTGTGATGTGGGATTGGAATGGGAGGTCAGTATGCTCACAAAAAATGTTGAATATGTGGATCATGAAGCCAAGTTCCTAACAGAATGTATGGATTTAGGATTACTAGCAGTGCAGGTAATTTCAATGAAGGTGTGTGTGTGTGTGTGTGTGTGTGTGTGTGTGTGTGTGTGTGTGTGTGTGTTTCTCTTTGTGTGTCTGTGTATGTCTGTCTGTGCATGCCTCTCTACCTGTTTAACACAAGAGATCTGGACAAAGCAAAAATTAATGTCTGGACAAAGGACTAAAATCGGGGACAGATTTTAAATATTTATCTTACAAACTAAGAAAGTTGATAGAAAAATTTGCATTTGTATGTATTTTTTGAAGGATATAAAATCTAAAACTCGAATATTTAGTGAGTTCAGTCCTCAATGATGTGCAAGAGCACCACAAATTTATGGGGCACAGACCAAGTATATGAGGCAAACTTTTGGATATTCTATCAAAATTTGGACAGTTGCGAGATACGCATATGTGTCTGCCTGGGTGGTTGCACCCGAATGTGGGCGCTGGTAGGGAGAACACTTGCATGGATAAGTATGGCAGTCCAATGCTTGATTCAGAGACATGATAATGAGCTGAAAACATCTTACCTATTGCGGTTATACCTGTCTCTGAATTACATTGTCTTGTTATCTCGCTAATTGACCAACTTGGCAGTTAGCATGAGTGGCGATGATTTTAATGAGTCCTAACCAATATGTTAAGGCTTGTAATTTGACTAGTCATAAGGAAAATGCTGATGTTTGTTTTGAAGGAATTGTATAATAGATATGTCAGTAGCAGGTATCCCGTAAAGTGCTGAAACTGTCCCTTAACCATTCATAGAAATTATATGCCACTGATCTCATCTTTTTTTGAATGCAGGACTGAATTGTGTAGCCTTTGAACAACCTGCATGAAAGAAAAGGAAAAGATACAACTTTTCCTTACTGGAAAAATCCTAAGTGTTAGAAAATATAAATTATTCAAAAAGGCTTCAGGAGCTGTCATTATATAAAGCTTCTTCTAAAGTCATATATATTATAGAAACACAGGACACTGATCACAGAGATTGCACACAATTATGTAGGGCTGGCAGAGAGTAAAACCCACATGCTGTGTCTTTTGCATTTTATGAAGGACTTTCAGACGCTTTTGTATACTGTTTCATAAGAACATACAAAACTGCATACATGGAAGACTGATGGACTTTCAGAACCATTTGTATACCTTATCATAAGAACATACAAAACTGCATATATGGAAAACTCCAGGTATACAGTCAGCATGCAAATAAGGATCCACAGCTTAGACTACAATCTATATAGAAGTGAATTGTAGACCATAATGTGGAGTTGACAAGTGAAGTTATTTGAGTGCAAATGCAGGCAATGTACTGCATAGACAGCTGTGCTATACCACTCTCCAAGAAGTAGAGGTGGATTGCCAAGCATATCACAGTTGATTAGCATCATCATTCCCGGAAATGACAGTCTCTGTAAAATGACAAAAATTACTTAGGTATACTGTGGGTGCACAGCCACACTTGGTCCAACCCCAGCATTGTGATCCAGCTGAACTTCTGCAAGTGGGAGCATGAGGTGTACCCATTCCCTTTGTTAACATAATATACTAAATGATCTAAAGTTTTATGACTCAGGCCATGACCAATAGAGGTCCATAGATATACTGCCTTTCCTCATGCAACAGAAATTGAAACTTGATCACAGTAAATATTGGGCATGTGTATGTATGTGTGTATGAATGTGACAGCATGTCTCTGGGTCTCTCTGTGTGTCTAATACTGAGCATGCATATGTATGTGTGTGTGAATGTGATAGCATGTGTCTGTGTCTCTCTATGTGTCTAATACTGGGTATGTGTATGTGTGTGTGTGTGTGTGATAGCATGTGTCTGTGTCTCTCTATGTGTTTAATCCTTGGCATGTTTATGTATGTGTGTGTGAATGTGGCAGCATGTCTCTGTGTCTCCAGTGTCTAATACTGGACATGTGTATGCATGTGTGTGTGAATGTGATAGCATGTCTCTATGTCTCTAATACTGGGCATGTGAATATATGTTTGTGTTAATGTGATAGCATGTCTCTGTGTCTCTCTGTGTCTAATACTGGGTATGTGTATGTGTGTGTGTGTGTGTGTGTGTGTGTGTGTGTGTGTGTGTGTGATAGCATGTGTCTGTGTCTCTCTATGTGTTTAATACTGGGCATGCATCTGTATGTGTGTGTAAATTTGGCAGCATGTCTCTATGTCTCTCTATGTGTCTAATCCTTGGCATGTTTATGTATGTGTGTGTGAATGTGGCAGCATGTCTCTGTGTCTCTCTATGTGTCTAATACTGGACATGTGTATGCATGTGTGTGTGAATGTGATAGCATGTCTCTATGTCTCTAATACTGGGCATGTGAATATATGTTTGTGTTAATGTGATAGCATGTCTCTGTGTCTCTCTGTGTCTAATACTGGGTATGTGTGTGCGTGTGCGTGTGTGTGTGTGTGGAATGTGACAGCATGTCACTGTGTCTCTGTCTGTGTATATATTACATATGCATGTAGATTGCTGTTCTTGTGTAAGTTCACATTAGACTGGGAAATGTGAATATGCCCTTTCCTTGCTGTCTTGTGATCTCAGTGATGGTATATATAAAGTAGTGTGGGGGAGCTGTTCCCTGCAAGAAAATGTGAAGGATTTTAAATTTTTCTAATTTAATTCAGTGTTAGGTGGGATGTTTATTTTTCTTTCATGGATTACTGTTTTTGGTGTCTTTTACATTTGGTAAAATCTTAGTTCGTTTTATTATTTTTGCTTTGTTATTGGAGTCAACCGATGCTTTTATACTCATCAATAACTAATATCACCTTCAAGAAGTCATATTAACCAGATAAAGGTTCCCTTTTGTGGTCCCATAATAAATGTAGAATTTTTATTAAAAATCATTCAAGACTCTGGATACAGGAAGTTTTCAGATCTACAAAGGTATTCTTTAGCTTCAACCTTAAGGTTATTGTATATCGGATTGATGTTTCATATAAAGTAGACTAAAAAGATCTTCATGTGGCACTTTCTAACTTCTCAAACTTTAAGAGTAATGGCTCCCATTTCAAACTAATTAGTAATAAGAAGTTATTAATATTTATATTCATGTGTTCATTATTTCCCCTTCTGATTCCACAAAATATCAAATTAAAAATTACATCTAGAAAACATTGTTTAAACTGTTGGATTTCTTCAGTTTATCCTATTACTTGCATTTCCAGATATTTCAGTACCCTTGAAGATAAAAAGAAAATTGTTGAGTATATAAAAGACCTATTCATGTTTTCATTGTTTAGATAGCACAGGGATTTTAGCTTTATTAGAAATTTATTGTAACTTTAATTTTAGATATAAGGAAGGAATGCTCTTTCTCAAAGAATGAATGATGTACAATCTTCTTATTAGTTTTTTCCATAAATTATTATATGTTTACTTATAATTTTGAATAATTTTCTTTTATATATTATAATTTTTATATCAAATTGTACAAGATATTAAAAATAACTCTGAAAGTTAGAATTATATGTTGAATTTATGTTCAAGTTTATCAGGCACTGAAAAAGTAATTATTTTGAGTACTCTTATGGAAAATTTTTTCCATGTTTTTGGAAGTTTTCCAAGTGGAAATTTTACACAGTGATTTGTTTACCCTCATAGGATTAGTACATTATTAATATAACCTGGCTTCTGTGTTGGAGATGTATTAAATTATTAAAATCGAACTGGGAATATATCTTTTCATTAATACTTGATTGGAAACATTTTTGTCTTATAATTATACCAAGTTATGAAAATTCTAGTTTGATATTTACGATTTTGGGACAACCTCGTTGGTTGAATAATTTCAATGTTCTTTAAATATCTGGTTCTGCTTACTGCATACTTGCCTAGAAAAAATTAAACATGGTTATGTTTGAGTGCTCTAAAATATTTTATCAGTAAGTCAAAAAACTACTAGAAACTGGAAGAGTTCTGTTTCTCCTTCATTTGCATAATTCTGAAATATTCTTTGCACTATTTGACCCTTACCAAAGCATGACTGTTCAACATTTTAATGATTTATCCATTGGCCAGGATACATTTTGGGTAGTGCTGGTGCCTCCCCAATCAGCTAAACAAATCTGGCATACTTTCTGACTTGGGCCACCAATTGCCAACCACAGAGCACAGTTGGCATAACAATTATCCATCTGTCATAATCTCAAGGATTTTTATATGACCTACATTTTTCCTGATGGGCAGACGTGCAGTAATACAAGCACATGCTCCTGGGCATCCCGGCCTATGATGTATTACCATCAGCCATCTCCTTTCCTGTATACTTGTGTGACACCAGTTCTTTTCTTCACCTACTACTAGAGCATAGCACTGTGTCATAAAAAAAGACCTACTTCAAGATAGACAAGATAGCCTTTGGCTGTTCAAGTCTGACCCTCTGGCTGGCTGTCCAGCTTTTTAAGTCAAAGTCAATCCCAGGCTACTGGTGTTGTAGGTGGTTGCCCTACCCTTGTGCTAACAGGCCATCAACAATTTTTAATTGTTCTTGTTATTGCTTTTTATTTTCCTTCTTTTGTGACTATTTGCTTTTTTTTAAATTTATTTCAGTATTTCGTGGACGTAGTTGTACTTTGTACCTTGCCATGTATATGTATATTTACATTTTTTTGTCTTGTTCTTAATAGTTGCATGTATGGCGTTTGTCTTGTTAAGTTGTATGTATGTTGTTTATGTAATTCATACTTGGAAGTCACTGAAACCAGAGTCAAATTCCTTGTATGTGTGCATACTTGGCCAATAAATGTGATTCAGATTCTGATTTAGTGTTGAATTTAAGTTAGCTTTGATCAGACAGTGAATTATTTTATTTGTAACATTAAAAGTTTAATTTGTTAAGTTCCAGAAGCATTACATATTTTATCATTGATATTAAAGATGCTTATTAATTCAACAATAAATTCAATAAAACACTGAAAAAATATCATTATGTTATATTTCTTATAAGCTGCTAAGAATTGAACTCAGTTCATGATCCATTTCATAAGCTGCTAAGAACTGAACTCAATTCATGATCCATTTCTGTTTTAAGGTGTATGTCTGGAACATAACATTGGGGAGCTAATACTAGTTTTGGGAATCTAATACTAAAAATAAATACCAATAACAAGAAAAATTGAATATGGCAGCTACATTTTATGAAGAAAAAATTATTTGGCAGATGCATTGCAAAACACTTTCTAAGATTTTGAAGTACACTTCCCCTTCCAATCAAAAGAAGTGGGCCATTCACTTCCTCCCAAAATAACCTGTTTGTGCATAGGAAATAAAAAATAACGTGGTTATGGCAGTCAACTTTCTTGAAGGACAGCTGGTGTTAAATTTGACATTCAAAGCTATTAACCTGCACTTCAGAAATAGGAGACTATTGATAACAAGAACCACTTTTTTTCCTCTAGTTCAGTCTCCCTTCCTTTGAAAAAAAAAAACTCTGCATACCTGCTTTAGTGTTTTCTGTATGATGCTTCAGATATTGTAAAGCTGTGGGGTATAATTTATTTCATTTTCAAACCTGTTGCTGGTATGTTTTAGGTTTAATAGCCAAGCACCACACACCACAACAGTAGGCCATCTTCAGCTGGCTACATTGCCCTGTTTTATGACCTTGTAATGCTTAATGTAATAACAAATGTCACAAAGTAACTGAGGCCACTGAAAAGACATGCTGGTGTTTTTTAAAGACAACACTGAGAAGCTAAATAAATAAATGATTTGAAGGGAACTGGAAGATTTCAACAAAAATTAAAACATGAAAATAATGTACCTCTCTTCTGACTCCTTGGCAGGAAACCTTCCATGAGTAATACAAATAAATATTGCCTTTATTTGTTTAAGTTTGTATGCATTTCTTTATTTATTTACTATATTTTTTAAATTCTTACATTCTAGTTTTATTACTTAAAATGTTTCCTGCTGAAGTGTTGAGTCATTGCACTCTGCTTACTGAATATGTGTTGACACCCGTGCCCTGGCCCAGCAATCAAGGAGTCTCAATCCTCACCACTAAGACCAGTGAGGGACGTCTCATATAGGAAAGGATAACAAATACACACAGTACAGTGCAATTTCCCTAAAGAGCACACAGAGATCACAGTCAGTCCAGGGCTGGTCGCTCCCTTGCTCTCCAGGTCCCCAATAAGACTCCCCACTGGAACAGCTATAGGGTCCAGATCTTAGCCAGCTGGGGCAAGCTCAGGACTGGTCGCTCCCTTGCTCTCCAGGTCCCCAATAAGACTCCCCACTAGAACAGCTATAGGGTCCAGATCTTAGCCAGCTGGGGCAAGCTAAAACCTCCAGCAGCCTCTCTGTCCAACCAGTGGTTCATGTCCCTGCCCAAGTAACTGACACACATGCGCACACACACACACACACACACACACACACACACACACACACACACACACACACACACACACACACACTTTGAGATAAGAGTTTATACAACCACACAGACACTCCTAGGGAAGGCTGGCACAGGTTCTCCAGCTGTGCCCCTTTTACACAGACTATATAGTAGAAATCACTGCCACCACCCAGCTAATATTTATCTGCTACTCAAAGGCCCTTAAAAGGGTGCCCAATGTGCAATATTACTATCTAAATGGTAAGTGCAACTGAACAGCAAGGCTTATTTGGAGTGACTTGGACAGTAATCACTATATACATGCAATGTATGCTAGAGCTTAAATTAACTCTACACAAAACAGCCACAGTTGAAAGGTTTAGAAATATTTAATAATAAATAATTAAAAACACAAGACAATACTTTTTACTACACAGTGCTAGTCAAGAGTTCAGAGATCACAGAGAAATACTTAAAATAATTCAGTAGTACAGTTCTGACATCACAGAAAAACACAGTCTAATATTTCTAGTTTCTAGCTATTTCTAAGAGAAAACACAAGTCAAAGATAAACTTACATATAGAGCAATACAGTGCTGATGAGTTGGATAGTCAAGATAAAAATGCTTAATGCTCTCTGATTCTCTCTATTTTTAAAAATCACATTCCTGGTTCACATTACATCGTTCTTCACACTTCCCTGGGTTTCCAGGCTAACAGAAGCTACATTTACATTTTCCCCTCTGGGCAGAAACCAGAGCAATAAAGGACATTTATGCATGCAAATTCTGGCCATTAACTCTCTGGCCTTAAAACAATAGCAAGAATTCCTTCATCTAGACAGTCTGGAGCTGACTTTAAATATCAAAGACTGTCATAAAATGCTTGATTTAGCTTCCTTACAGCAGAGTGCACTGTTGTTACATTTTTGCAGTTCCACATGTAACAGTATTTTTTTCCATTTAAGACAACAAACCTGTGGCTTACATTAATATTTACAACTGACAGAATTATCTACAAATTCTATCTGGATAGGCTGGCAGCCTTCATCGATCTTCACCTGATCTTTACATATCTCACCCCCTGAAGAACTCAAGCTAGTTTTTCAAGTGACCCTTGAGAAACGCTGCTTGAGAGTGGTAGGTCTAACTGAGTATACCTTACCCCATTCCCTGTCTTGACAGCCCATCTACATTGGCATTGCTAATCCCACTGTGGAGCTGCATGGACATATCATATGTTTGCAACCCCAGGCTCCAACTTAGCAACTTGGCATTTTGCTGGCTGGCTCTGTTTAACCATGTTTAGGGGGTTGTGATCTGTCAGAACAGTGAATTTTCTTCCATACAGATAAGGCTGAAGTTTCTGCATTGCCCAGACTATGGCTAGACATTCCTTTTCTACAGCTGCATAGCATTCCTCCCTGGGTTGGAGTCTATGACTGAGATAAACCACTGGGTGCTCTTCTCCCTCTGCTCTGAAGAAATCTGGCTAAGTACAGCCCCCACCCCATGGTTCAAAGCATCCACCTGCACACCAAATTCTTTGCTGTAATCTGGACTGGCTAACACAGGGGGTCCTCCCAAAGCTTCTTTAAGCTTCTGGAATGCCTTCTCACAGGCTGGGGTCCACACTAACTTATCTGGCCTGTTCTTCCTTGTCAGGTCTGTGAGGGGAGCAGCTATGTTACTATAACTGGGGACGAACTTTCTGTAGTACCCTGCTATCCCTAAAATGCCCTCACATGTTTTTTAGTAACAGGTGCAGGCCATGCCTGAATAGCTTCCACTTTGGCAGGTTCTGGCCTTATCTCACCACTCCCCACTCTATGTCCTAGGTAGGAGACCTCTGCCATACCCACCTGACAATTGCTTGGTTTAATGGTCAACCCTGCTCTCAGTAGTCTGCCCAGCACCTTCCTGACATGATGAAGGTGCTCTGGCCAGGAATGGCTGTAGATGGCAATATCATCTAGGTAAGCAAGGGCAAACCCTCCTGTTCCTAATAGGATATGATCTACCAGCCTCTGGAAAGTCACTGGGGCATTCTTCATCCCAAAGGGCATCTTTGTAAACACATACAAGCCAAAAGGAGTCACAAAGGCTGACTTCTCTCTAGCACTGGGAGTCAAGGGCACCTGCCAGTAACCCTTGGTAAGATCGATAGTTGTAAGATATTTAGCCCACCCAGCAGCTCTAGTACCTCATCTATCCTAGGCATGGGGTACGCATATGACTCTGTGTGACATTTTAATTTCTTGTAGTCCATGCAGAACCTGGTGCTGCCACCCGTCTTTGGCACCAGCACCACTGGGGAGGCCCAGGGACTGTAGGACTCTTGAATAACCCCTAGTTCCAACATCACCTGTACCTCTTCCCCCAGAGTCTGTTTGACTCTCTCAGGCACTCTCTAAGGGGCCTGCCTAATAGGCCTTTGGGGTCCTGTATCCACCTGGTGCTGCCCCAGGTGGGTGCACCCTGGTTTCCCATTGAACATGTCCCCAAATTCCTGCAACACTGCTTGGATTTCTTGAACCTGGGTAGGAGATAGCTGCTGGGACATTGCTACCCCTTCCACTGAGGTGTCAGCTCGAGTCTCACTGAGGAGCTCAGTCACCAGATCTCCCTCAGACTCCTCCTGCAATCCACTGCAAATGCTCAGCACAAGGGCCTCCCTATCATGGTAAGGTTTCATCATATTAACATGGTACAATTTGTCTCCCTGCCTTCTGCCTAGCAGTTCCACCATGTAGTTAACATCACTTACCTTTCTTACCACCTTGTAGGGTCCCTGCCAAGCTGCTTGCAGCTTGTTGTGTCTGACAGGAATGAGAACCATTACCTGCTGCCCCACAGCATACTCTCTAGCTCGAGCTTTCCTGTCATACCACACCTTTTTCTGTTGGGCTTCTGCCAGGTTCTCCTGGGCCAAACCCAAGAGTTCTCTGAGCCTTGTCCTGAGGTTTAGGACTTATGCCACAACAGACTCCTTGTGAGACTCACACTCACCTTCCCACTCACCTTGAATTAAATCTAGAGGTCCCCTCACCCTATGCCTATACAGCAACTCAAAGGATGAAAACCCTGTGGATTCCTGGGAACCTCTCTGTAAGCAAACAACAGATGGGGCAAATATTTGCCTCACTCCCTCTTAAAGTGATCTGCAATTGCCCGTAGCATGGAATTGATTGTTGAGTCCAACCCTCAACAAGACCATTAGTCTGGGGATGGTAGGGGGGTGGTCTTCATGTGCTTCACCCCACAGGACTTCCACAGACAGGCCAGCAGGTCTGACATGAAATTAGCACCTCTGTCAGTCAGCATTTCTTTTGGGAAACCTACCCTGCTGAAAATCTCTAACAAAGCATTTGCCACCTTCTCTGCCTCAGTGGAGGACAAAGCCACTGCCTCAGGGTATCATGTAGCATAATCGACTACTACTAGGATATACTGTTAAACTTGGGATACTCAGTGGACCTACAATATCCATAGCTACCCTCTGAAATGGCTTCTCAATCACAGGTAAAGGCATCAAAGGAGCTCTCACCTTGTCTCCTGCCTTGCCTACCTTTTGGCACTGCGCACAGGTCCTGCAGTACCATGTTACATCTTTGGAAATTTCAGGCCTATGGCTAGAAGCGCCAGATGGCAGGCTCTAGGCACTACCAACTGCTATAGTCTCTCAACTTCTATCTCTCCCTCAGGGGTCCAATCTCTGTATAGTAACCCTTTGTCCCAGAATACCGATTCCCTCTTTCATTGAGAATTCGGTGCCTCCCTAGCTACCTGCCTCAGGCCTTGCAATGTAGGGTCTGAGACCTGAGCCTGTCTCAACTCTGTCCTTGCAACCCTTTCCAGCTCCCCTTCCACAGGATGTCTGGCATCCTCTGACAGCGGTGCCTCACTGTCAGCCAAGGTCCTACTACTCACCTCTACCTTTGCAGTCACTCTGTCTAAGGGACCATCAGTACCCTCAAGCAGCTGTGGCTCACCTTCATTCTTACTGCTACAGGGTAGCTCCCTCCCTGAAGTAACCACCTCACCAGTCCTGGCTGCAAGTATGCAGTTTGTCTGGGTCTACCCCAGGCTACCAGACCCACAAGCTTGTCTCCTACCCTGACTGCATGTAACTGCATAAACACATGGTACTGTCTCATCCACATCCTTCCCTATCAGGACATCTGCAGGATGGTAGTTTGGTACTCTTGTTGTCTCAAGACAACCTACTATTGGCATTTTGTCTTTCCCACTTACTGGCCCCCCTCACCCTTTGTTCCCCACCTTGCCTCCATGGACACCTGTATGCCACATGGCTCCACTGGTTGCATTCAAAACATTTAACCCTAGCTCCTGGACGTGTACCTGGACTGGTGGCTTCCCCCGCTACTGGCAGATTCTGTTGGGGCACTCTGGGCTGCCTGCCATGGGTTCCTTTAGACCATGACCAGTACTGGGGGTCCCTTTCCTGTGCAGGGCTGCCCTGCTTGCCAGGTATAGGTCTCCCTTCTTCCCCAACTCATTTGAAGTAGCACAACCAGATCCTCATGTCCTCAGGCAAAGTGCTAAGGGCTTGTTCCCTCACCAAAAGGTCAGCCAGCCCTTCAAAAGTGGTGACCTGACATCCACTCACCCACCTATGGAAACGAGTGCTCTGTTCAGCAACATATTCACGCACACTTTCATCTACCTTGCGTCTATGCTCACTAAACTTTTTTCTGTAAGTTTCAGATGTTAGTTTAAACAATTCTAACAAGTGTTTTTTTTTAACAGCAGTATAATCAAAACATGCAACATCAGTCATTTTTGACAAAACAGTTACAGCTTCACCATGGAGTAAGGGGGTCAGGAATTGTACCCAGAGCCTTCAGTCAACACTATACTGTTTGCATACCCTCTCAAACATATGAATGAAACTACCCCCCTCCTTAAATTGTGGAAGAAATTAACTGACCTTTTGTGCTTCTGGGGTCCAGTTACTCCCTTCCCCATTATCTCCATGACTCTGGCGAAGATTCAGCATTTTCCTCTTATGCCTCCTTTGCTGCTCCTTTTCCTTGGCTTCTATCTCCAAATGCCTGGCCTCCAACTCAAGTCTCTTTAGCTCCAGATGGATTTTTTAAGTCCTCTGCAGAAAGGTTGAGCTGTCCATTCTCCAAGGGTATTATATCTCCACTGCCAGTCTGATTGTCCTCCTGGTTGCTGTTTTCTGATGCCGCTGTAACCAAGGCTGCAATCAGGTCTGCCTTAGTTAGGTTTCCATGCACCAGACCCCTAGCCTGGCACATTTCCACCAGCTGGCTCCTTGTCAGCATTCCCTACTCCTCTGCTGACATGCTGCCTGCTCACCCTGACTAACTAAGCTAACAAAAGAAATAAAACAATTGTGATCTGAACTCTGAGTATTCACTGTGTGGCTGATTTAGAGCACAAAACACCTTCAGAGCTCACTGTACACAAGCTACAGGGATTCACTCTACCCACACCACTACAAGCCAATTAGTATTTGCCAACCAATTAATATGTGGTGTGGCTATCCCACCTCTGCCAAACAATTAATATGTGACACCTGTGCCCTGGCCCAGCAATCAAGAAGCCTCAATCCTCACCACTGACACCAGTGAGAGGTGTCTCATATAGGAGGAAAGGATAACAAATACACACAGCAAAGTGCAATTTCCCTTAAGAGCACACAGAGATTACAGTCAGTCCAGGGCTGGTGGCTCCCTTGCTCTCCAGGTCCCCAATAAGACTCCCCACTGGCACAGCTATAGGGTCCAGATTCCAGCCAGCTGGCCAAGCTAAAACCTCCAGCACCCTCTCTGTCCAACCAGTGCTTCATGTCCCTGCCCAAGTAGCTGACACACACACATTTCAGATAAGATTGTATACAACCACACAGACACTCCTGGGGAAGGCTGGCACAGGTTATCCAGCTGTGCCCCTTTTACCCAGACTATATGGTAGAAATCACTGCCACCACCGAGCTAATATTTATCAGCTACTCAAAGGCCTTTAAAAGGGTGCCCAATTATTACTGTGCAATATTATTATCCAAATGGTAAGTGCGACTGAACAGCAAGGCTCATTTGGAGTGATTTGGACAGTAATCACTATATACATGCAATGTATGCTAGAGCTTATATTAACTCTACACAAAACGGCCACAGTTGAAAGGTTTAGACATATTTAATAATAAATAATTAAAAGCACAAGACCGTACTTTTTACCACACAGTGCTAGTCAATAGTTCAGAGATCACAGAGAAATACTTAAAATAATTCAGTAGTACAGTTCTGACATCACAGAAAAACACTTAGTCTAATTTTTCTAGTTTCTAGCTATTTCTAAGAGAAAACACAAATCTAAGATAAACTTACATATAGAGCAAGACAGTGCTGATGAGTTGGATAATCAAGACAAAAATGCTTAATGCTATCTGATTCTCTCTGTTTTTAAAATCACATTCCTGGTTCACATTACATCATTCTTCACACTTCCCTGTTTTCCCAGGCTAACAGAAACTACATTTACATTCTTCCCCTCTGGGCAGAAACCAGAGCAATAAAGGACATTTATGCATGCAAATTCTGGCCATTAACTCTCTGGCCTTAAAACAATAGCAAGAATTCCTTCATCTAGACCATTCGGAGCAGACTTTAAATATCAAAGACTGTCATAAAATGCCTGATTTAGCTTCTTTACAGTAGAGTGCACTGTTGCTACATTTTTGCAGCTCCACATGTAACAGTATTTTTTTCCATTTAAGACAACAAGCCTGTGGCTTACATTAATATTTGCAAATGACAGAATTATCTTCAAATTGTATCTGGCTAGGCTGGCAGCCTTCATCTATCTTCACCCACTCTTCACATGTGTTTATATAAGAAGGTACTGAAGCTGTTAAAGGCTTCTGATGTTAAAATGCTCTTAAACACAAAACAGGACAACTTGGTTTTCAAACTATTAAGTTTTGTCTTCCTCATCTGAAGACAAAACATTATTCATTTTCTATTTCATGCTATGTTTAGGCCATTTGGAATAGAAAAAATTACTCTGAACTTTAAGTCAAGAAGCAGACAGATCACAAAAAGCCTGATCTTTCTTATTAGATTTTAGGTAAAAACTCAGATTGCCTGTGATTTTGCTCAGACTGTGTAATAAATGTATGCACAAATAGTTTAATTGTGAGCAGTACTGTGGCTTTCTATTACTGCTATGGGTTGGTTTGCCATTAGGACCTATACTTCTTTTTCTTTCAGCTGTTCCCATTAGGGGTTGCCACAGAGGATCATCTGTTTCCATTTCTTCCTGTCCTCTGCATCTTGCTTTGTCACACCAACCACCTGCATGTCCTCTCTCACCACATCATAAACCTTATCTTAGGCCTTCCTCTTTTCCTCTTACCTGACAGCTTCATCCTTAGCATCCTTTTCCCAATATACCCAGCATCCCTACTCAGCACATGTCCAAACCAACGCAATCTTGCCTCTCTGGCTTTGTCTTCAAACCATCCAACCTGGGCTGACCCTGTAATATACTTATTCCTAATCCTGTCTAACCTTGTCACACCCAATGCAAATCTTAACATCTTTAACTTTGCCACATCCAGCTCTGACTCCTGCTTTTTTGACAATGCCACTGTCTCCAACATATATAACATAGCTGGTGTCATTACCCTCTTGTAGACCTTCCCTTTCACTCTTACTGGTACTCGTCTGTCACAAATCACTCATGACACTCTTCTCCACCCTGCCTGTACTCTCTTCTTCACCTCTCTTCCACACTCGCCATTACTCTGAACTGTTGATCCCAAGTATTTAAACTCATCCACCTTTGCCAACTCTACTCCCTGCATCCTCACCATTCCTCTATCCTCCCTCTCATTCACACACATATATTCTATCTTAGTCCTGCTGACCTTCATTCCTCTCCTCTCTAGAGCATATCTCCACCGCTCCATGGTCTTTTCAACCTGTTCCCTACTCTCACTACATATCACAATGTCATCTGCAAACATCATAGTCCATGGGGACTCCTGTCTGATCTCGGCTGTCAAGCTGTCCATCACCACTGCAAATAAGAAAGGGCTCAGAGCTGATCCTTGATGTAATCCCACCTCTACCTTAAATGCATCTGTCACTCCCACAGCAGATCTCACCGCTGTCACACTACCCTTGTACATATCCTGTTCCTCTCTTACATACTTCTCTGCCTCTCCCGACTTCCTCATGCAATACCACAACTCCTCTCTAGGCACCCTGTCATATGCTTTCTCTAAGTCCACAAAGACACAGTGCAACTCCTTCTGACCTTCTCTGTACTTCTCCATCAACACTCTCAGAGCAAACATCACATATGTAGTGCTCTTTCCTGGCATGAAACCATACTGATGACCACTAATCATCACCTCCCTTCTTAACATAGCTTCTACTACTCTTTCCCATAATTTCATGCTGTGACTGATCAATTTTATACCTCTGTAGTTACTACAGCTCTGCACATCACCCATACTGAGCTTCACCTATGCAGTATTAGTCTAAGTCACTCAGTGTATCTTCTAGTAATGAGGTTGTTTACCATCAGGACCTCTAATGAGCTTCACTAATGCAGTACCAGCCAATTACTTTATTTTCAGTTTTGCCCACTACAGTTAATCTTAGAGCTGTTCACAACAAGAGACACATGGGCATGTCTGTTTCTTAAATCAGCCAAACTCGCTCCTCATTTTCATTGCATTTGTACCTAATGTTATGGTAAAATAAGTACCACCTTCCTTCCTTCCTTCCATTATGTTCAAATGCTTCTTTTATCTTGCATGGTGCATTGTCTGCTTTGACAATGGAAGAACATTTCACTGGAAAAGGCTAGAGATACTGTTAGACAGATATGATTATTTCCATTTGAGGCAACACCTTTTCAGCCAAAACATTTCCTAGTATACTCATCTTTATCTAACTGCGGTGGTGGTGCTGCGGTAGTGTTGTCGCCTCACAGTTAGACGTTGTCTGTTCGATTCTCAGTTAGAGCGTCTTCTGTGTAGGGACATGCGTGAATGGGCATTCCTTTGTTGAAGGTTGTGCATTTGGCCTGGCAAGCCAGTACATAAAAATCTACTGCCAATCATTAGCAGACCAGAGTTCCACTGTGGCGACCCCTAACCGGGAAAAGCCGAAAGAGACAAACAAACAAACTCATCTTTATCTAACCAGGGAGACTTTAGAAATAAACCTGTAACTAACTAGGGAGAACTTAGAAGCAAACTGAAGTGAGAGATCCTAAGAATAATTTTTGTTTCTCTTAGAACTGAATACAAGTGATTATTTTTGTACAGTTGCAGTTATTTAGGTCTTCTAATAAACTGATCAATCAGCATGTAACATTTCAAACATTTCTAGTAGCTTATGATTCATATCAACAAAAGCCTGAGATATTTGTCTTCCACTGTAAGTTGCCCAAGGTCTTTAAATTAAAGCTTATTTAAAATATTCTAAATTGCGAGCCTATTTCTGCCTAACTTGGTGTTATAATGAATTAACTTAGTGTTGGGTTCTAATGTGCCTCTGTATGAATATCTCTTGCTCCCCAACTGAATTTTCATTTTTTGGCATTCATTTGCCTGTCATTATGACAGTCTTCATCTAGGAAGTCGATCTAGGCAAATTTTTCCCTGCATTTACACTTTAATACTGCATTTACAGTTCCCTGCATTTACAGTTTAATACTGAAGTATTGTGCACCTCTGCCTTACTTTTAAGTATGCAACCTCTGTGCAGTATTTAAGAGTTCTTTACTGTTTTGCTCACCACCTGATATGATAATGCAGGAATGTAACTTTTTATTAAACGCTGAATTTCAGCAGTGTTAGTCATGCAAATCTACATCAAATACATTTCTGAACTAGAACTTGTGTGGTTATTACTGTGTCCACCATGCTGTGCATAAGTTTGACAATACTGGTTTTGATAGCAAGGTAGTCTTTAATGGTTTAACCAATGCCACTGCCAGCACTGCATATGTTTAATATTTCCAGCTTTTATTCACAAGCTAGAGCATGCAAGCTGAATGAATTTCTTTCAAAGAACTACCTTATGTAGTTCTGGGGGGTGTTACTTTGATCTTGGCAGTAATGTCAGCCTTTTGGTATTGTTGAAGTTTTCACTGTATACCAAATATTGAATGGTTAGCATTTTACCATATAACTTCAGGTGACCAAGTATGTGAATGAATACATTTCTGTGTTACTATTTCATGTAACCACAACATCCATACGTCCGCAACTCTTTTTTCCCATTTTTGCACATGGGGTTGGGTTGTAACTTCAACAGTGACAATCATGTAGCTGCAGTGATGTTCTTCCTAATCACTGTTGCAGTATTCTGTACAAACAGGATATCCTGCCATGGTAGCTGAATGTCCAGTCAGCATACCAAAGCTTTGCTCCTTCCAGGTGCTGTATGTGAGAAGTATGTCCTACATCCAAGGCATAAAGTACATAAGTAACATATGAGTGCCTAATCCTCAAAACTTATTTCCCGCCATTCTGAATGTGACCCTTGAATTCAGTCTAAAAGACATTTGCTCTGTTGGTTCAGCTACGAGGTCTTCTCGAGGTAAGTGCCCCATTGAGGTATTTTCCTTCCTGTTTTTTTCTTTCTTAGATTACCTATTTGCATGTCATCCATGAAGGGAAAATGTGAGTGTGTGAGGCAGATTCTGCTAAGGATAGACACAATAAGTGCATTCTTTGTTTGGATGATATGGATGACCATACTCAGTGTGAAATTTGCCAGGAGTTTGCACCTAAGACGATTTTCAGCCATCTGTTATCCCTTTCTGTTTACCTAGAGAGCCAGTGTTTAAAGCTTTGAGCTCAGGGTACCATGGCCTCTGAATCCACCCACCTTGATGTTCAGCCACCTATTAAGAGAAAAGCTGTAGAAGGGTGCATTGAATTTGCTGCTGTCCAGCTTCCTCCAGATATCTCTGTTGGGTTGGATGAAGAACCTGTGGACTTTATGGTGCTGGCATCAACACCATCTGTAGAGACCCAGTTGGAGGCCAACACAAGGCTGCCTACTCTCATGTCCACTGAGGTTGTGCGTACATCTGCTGTAAATGAGGAGGAACCCTAGATGATTATATTGCAGGGGACTGGGGGATTCTGCAAATAGTTGTTAGGGAGGATGTCTCTGGTACTCTCATTGAATGCAGGTAGTGGTCTGAACCCCTTAGGTTTGTTAGGGCTGACATTCCCCTGAAAAAAAAAAAACAGAGGGCTAGTTATATGGTCCCTGTGGCTAAGGATCCACACAAAGAATGGCAAGATGTCACTCATAGTTATTTCAATGCCCTTATGGCTTTAAAGCCTCCTCAGAGATTGTTCCTGACTCTGTGGTCATCTACTCCTAAGCGTCACAGGGACACTTAAATCCTCTGAGGAAGAGTTGGATTTGGACTCTGGTCAGGTGTCCTTGGCTTATTCTTCAAAGATCCATTCCCCTCTTGCCCTGGGGTCCAAAAAAGAGGATTCTCTTTTTCCTGATTCAGCTATGGAGGAATTACCCTTTGGGGGATTCAGTAGTATGTATGATGGAACATTTTAAATGTGATTATTCCCAGGTTTCTGACATTCAGAAGAGGTACTACAATTTTTTTACATATTGAATCACCAAGGCCTTTTGCCTTCTCCTCCAGTATTGGATGCTCTTTTGGACACCTTTTCTTCAGTATCTTTGGCCCCTGACTCCCAGTCTCCTGCTCCAAAGAAGGCTGACAGGTTCTATAAAGTCCCTGAGACCCAGACATGCCCTTCCTCTGAATATGCTGTGATTTCCCTGGCCACTGATAAGCCCTGTAAGTTTCTGTTCTTCTCTCAGCTTTTACCTTCTGACAAAGACAGTCATGCTATGGACAGGCATGGGAAAAAGTGTATACTTCTGCTACCTTGGCTTTCAGGGACATTAACTACCAGACCTGTATGACTAGGTATGTGGTAGCTCTTTTTTTCTCAGCTTGGGACATTCTAACTGATATGCATAATTCCGAGGCAAAGTCTTCTGCCCTTTCCATTTTAAGTTCTGCTTCTCAGGTGGCTCACTACTCTAGTAAGTGCAGTTATGATACTGCTGATGCTTCCTGTAGGGTGGCTGCATCAGGTTCTTTGATGAGAAGGTATTCATGGTTACACTTACAGACTCTCCCTGAAGACATTAAAACTAAATTGCTGGTTTCTCCTTGGCCAATCAGAATCTTTTTGGCTCTGCTGCTTCTGCTAAGATTTTTTAGGACACTACAGGATAAGGGAAACATCATGTAGCATCTGAAGCAGATCTTCCTGCCTACCATTCCTAAATTCCAGAGAAATTACCCTTATCAGTCTTCTTTTGTTCAAAGACAACTGAGCCATCCCCAGGGGCAAGCAGTCTTCTGAGTGTTTTTTCTGATGAACCTTCTTAGGGTTCTGTGGGTCAAAAGCCTTCTTCTCCTGACAAATCTGCTTCCATTTGACATTCACCCATTTCTGTCTCTTGGCCAGATTCTTCTTTCCTTCAGGTTAACTCTGTCCCTTCCTATCTGGCAACATTGGATGCTTTCCATAATCCAAAATGGCAATTTTATGATTTGCAAGTCCCTGCCTCCCTTCTCAGGCCTTCCCCAACCCCATCCCTCTTTATACTTTGATTCCTCAGGATCTTTTGGAATGGGGAGCCATTCAGCCAGTTATCTCTTATCAAAGTAAGGGGTTTTATTCCAGGATATTCATAGTTCCCATGAAGAAGGGGTCTTGGAGACCCTTTCTGGATCTTTCCTTTCTCAACACTTTGCTAATGGTCCACTCCTCCTGGATTCTGTCTCTCCAATCTCTTTTCCATCTGATGCTTCCTCAAGCTTTCCTGCTATTTCTGGAATTGAAGGATGCTTACCTTTATATTCCCACTCACTATCTGTCTTCAGGGGGATGTTTACATTTCTCTGTTTCCTTCTCACCTTATCAACTCTATGCTTTGCCTTATAGTCTTTTTAAAGCTCTGAGGGTCTTCATTAAATGTTTGGCTCCAGTGGTAGCCTTCTGCAGTCTTCAGACTTTCTCATATTTAGATGACCTCTTGGTCAAGCACCCTCTCAGCAGCTTCTACTATGGGATCTCAAGTTTACTATGCTTCTTCTCTGCAGTGTGATGTTCACCTTAAGCCTCAAGGAGTCTGTGCTGACCCCTTCTCAAGATTAAGTGTTTCTGGGTTGCAGGATTCAAATCTTGCCAATGATGTTCCCAAGGTCCTTTGCTTGACAATCTATTTTCATTTCCTTCTTCCTCTATCTGTATTACCTGCAAGGGAATTGTTCAAGCTCTGAAGTTCATGACATCCACCATTCCTGTGGTTCCTTGCACAGACTCAGCATGAGGAAGTTTCAGTGGTATCTCAAAACTGTTTGTCTTCAGCATTGCCATCCCCTGGATCTTCCCATTCCTCTCCTGCCTTGTCTCAAGCTTGAGTTCAAATAGTGGATTTATCAGATTTCTTTGAATCCATGCCTACCATTCTTCTTCTCACTCAGGATCTGTACACTGATGCTTCAGATCAAGGTTGGGGAGCTTGTTCCAATAACATCAGGGTCCACAACAGGCAGACCATATCAACACCAAGGAGATGAGAGCCCTGATTTTCACTCTCAATGTTTTCATCTCCCTTTGGGTCCCAGGTCCTCTATGACTTTTGCAGACAATACCACAATCATGTGGTACATCAACATGCAAGGGGCACAAGGCCTCATCTTCTTTACATGCTAACTCTTCAGGCTTGGAATTTTGCGATTTGCTATCACTTTCTCATTGAGGTATTTTACATCCCTTCAGAGCACAATCTAGTTGGGGACCATCTGAGCAGGTCGAGGATAGACCCTCATGAATGGATGCTTCACAGGGAGGTATTCCCAGAATAATCAGTGAGGTACTCCTCAAGTAGGTCTTTTTGCCTCCTATCTGAACAGAAGGCTTCCCCAGTTCCATTCAAAGTGCCAGGTCATCAGGCTTGGAAAGTGGACACCCTTTCTTTTTCTTGGAAGGGGGTGTTCCCATATGCCTAGCCCCCTCTCCTTTTGTTATCAAAAGTCCTGCACCAGATTTCATGGGAGAGCCTCGAAGTATTGCTGGTGTTTACTTTTTGGCCCAGACAGCACGGGTTCCCCCTTCTATTCCATCTGGCCAGTGACAATCATCACAAGTTACTTCACTGAATGAATCTTCTCATATAGGACAAGCAATCTCTCATTCACCCTCACTCATCCACCCTTCATCTGACTCTCTGGGTGTTGGTATTTTTATTCCTTTTAGATAGCAATTTTCTGAGGACAATAAAGATTTTGCAGGAGGCCAGAAAACCCACTACTAGAAAATCCTATGTAGCTAAGTGGAACAGATCCAGACCATTTTCTAAGGGTATTCCTAGGGTATTTTCTTATTTGTGTGAGCTGCTCACTTCTGGCCTGACATGTTACTCTCTTAAAGTTTATTTGTCAGCCATTTCTGCTTGTTTGCCTCTGAATCCACCACTGGCTTTTAGTTTTGACGATGTGCAATTTATGAAAGGTGTTGTTCATATTAGGCCTCCAAGAAAGTTGATTCCTCCTTCCTGGGACCTTAATTTTATTCTTCAGAAGTTGACTCAGTCTTCTTTTGAACCCGTAGTTTTCTTTTTCTTGCACCACTGTACTTGGAAGACTGTATTGTTAGTTGCTCTTCCTTCTGCCAAGAAGGTTTTTGAACTTCAAGCACTCCTGGCTTTTTCTTCTTTTTTATTTTTTCACAAGGACAGTGTGTCACTTCATAGCAATGCTTCCTTTATGCCCAGGGTTGTTAATGGTTTGGCCCTGAATCACAGCATTCATTGTTCGACTTTTCCCTCCGCCACAGAATGATAGTGATATGATTATTCACACCTTGGATTTACATAGGCAGCTCAGATTTTCTTTAGACAAGACTAAAGCTATCAGGAAATCTGAGTAATCTTTTGTTTTATTCATATCAGAAAATTGGGTTTGGCTGTTTATAAGCAAACTTTCTCCTCCTGGATATCTAAGGCCATTTTTTTCTGTTATTATTTTCATGACAAGCAATTCTTCTGTTCATGCTTACTCCACCAGGGCAGTTGCCTATTCTGGCGCTTTTTTAAAAGTCTGGATACTGGATCCATTTTAGTAGCTGCTACTTGGTCATGTCTATTTAGTAAACATTACAAGTTGGTTGTTATTTCTCGAGCCACAGTGGGATTTGCCAGAGCCTTCTTACATGTGTATCTGGGGGGGGGGGGTTCTGTGTCTTCCTCCTCCTATCCTACTCGCTAGGTTTTGTACTCTTCCTTTTGAACAGAATACTGCAACAGTGGTATGGAAGGGCATAGTACAGCTGTGTAAGAACTTACCATGACAGTATGTATCCTACTCCATGGCAGGATATCCCATTTGTACAGAAAACTGCAACAGTGAGAAATAGGCCCTCTACTGCTATGCTAAGTTCCTACACAACTGTACTTTCACACTGACTGGTAGCTAGCTATTTAGTAAATATGGGAAGGTATTCCTTTTCAGACAATATCACTATAGTAATAATAATAATTTCTTTAATTATTAAGTTTCTGTTAATTTGTAAAATAAGCAGATGTGTATTCTTATGTGCAAAATGGTTTACTATCATAATTCTGATGTGCATCTTGTCGACACCACTACAGCGAACAGCAGGGGGTCAAAGGATGACAATATTGAAGCCAACATTGTCGAAGTACAAATCTCGCCCCTATCTCGACACGTTAAAGCCCGTTTGGAGGTCGAAGTCAAGATGTACTTTCGGCAATGTCGGAATTCAACATTGTCACTTTCGTGCTTGGGAGTTGGAGATGCCAGCATTCGACCGAATGCACTTCGGAATTATAATAGTAAACTGTGCAAAACGGTTATCTTTCACATATGTAGCACCCTGTTTTGGAGCTATTTTCTTTCCCCTTATTTTATTATTTTTTTTAATGAAGTTAATTGGAGATTCTTTATTTATTCAGTACCATAAAAATAATTTGTGTTGGGCATTGGCTTACACTGGAGTTGAAGAGCAACAATAATAGATACATGTACATAGTCAGAAAAATGAAAAAAATTAGAAAGTAAAGTCGTTCTTTAGCACACTCAAAATGTTATGCTCAGAGCAAAATTTTATGGCTGTGGGCAATGCATTTTTCCTACATTGATGCAATTTTTCATATTCCTGCCTTTGTGGGTGGGTTATTAACTGTAGTGCTTATTAAAACTGGACTTTGAAGAATGTATTATTTTATTGACCACATTTTTTAACTAGTATTACTGCAGTGCAGTTCCAATGCAAAGCAATATTCTGCACTGATGTATTTATTTGCTTGATATTTGTTAACTGGGCTAGTCCAACTGGGCAGATGCTCATTTTCAGTGAAGACCAAAGGAGAAAAGCTGCAAATGCTTGCTTTCATGTTTGTCTTGTACTGTGTTCTTGTTATGGAAGATAATATTTCATACTAGGAGAAACAGAAATATGCAGTGGTTAGCATATCTGACTGTTGGTTTTAGTGGTTCATTTCTCAACCAGGATATCTTCTGCATGGAATTTATGCCTCTTCCTTGCCTGCATAGGTTTTTGCTGGTTTCCTCCCACATTCCAGAATGATGATAAAGTGCAGGGAGCAAAGATGCCTAATATTCTCGGTTCATAAGGGAAAAGTTGTTGAAAGCTACTCCCCATCATTGTATTTGTGGTTGCAGGATCTGGAATATCTTGATTGCCTGGTTTGAATGTGAAAAAAGATTTGGATAGTGAGGTCGTTGGAAAAGTTCAGATGGTTGTATGAGAATGAGATTCAGAATGTAAGAAGACTAGATGGAAAAGGTAGCTGACAGATTAACAGAGGGAATATGACTGAAGAGGAGGAACAGTATTGATTTCATCTCTTGGAAGCAGTTTTCTGAAATGCATGCAGGAGTAGGGACGGTGTCATTCTAAACCAAAGTGGCACTGGAGAACCAGGTGAAATAGAAACTGTTGAGGTTGCAGTAGAAGTGAAGCCATTCTGATTGCCAGAAATTAGAATACAGTCATTTAGTACACATGGGCATCAACTTGTAGAGCTGGTCTCAAAATGGAGGACAAGATGTGTGAAGGGGCCCTGGAACATGTACCAGTCAAGCAACAGATGAGATGTAAGCGAGGAAGAGAGACAGACAGACAGAAAGTGTGGGCAGCAGGTGAATGAGAAAGGGAGGCCAAAGTGAAAGAAAGAGCTTATCCGCAATTTGTCTGATGACTTTAAGAGGTAAAAAAATGCATAGGGTGTGGCTATGATATGCTACAGGGGGACATGTTGGTCAGATAGTTTGAAAACTGTCCTAAAACATGATCCCTTCAGCAGAATGAAAAACGACATAAATAGTTACTAGCACTTGCAGTACTACAGCATATATACTAAGCTTGAACCTGTGTGACCTCGGCAGTCACTGATGGAGGGCGATAACTGACAAAGTTACACTATATAGAAAAATGTGAAGAATTGCACAGTGTCACATATTATTATTTGATAGAACAGCTGCTTTATCGGTAGACCTTACACCAGAGTAAGTCTTTTGGTGTCTGGATCAATGGCATCCCTTTTTTCTTTGCAGCTGATAACAAAATGTGGTCCTTTTCCTCTTTGTTATTTACTTATGGGGTGAGTGGGTGCCTAACTATAAGGCATGGCAACATCTTGACTCTAAATTACTTGTATGGTGAATATTTTCATACGTATTTTCCCTCAAAAGTTTTTATTTATTTATTTACAAAAAAGAAAGAATAGTGAAATATATTAAAAAATGTGGAGTCAAATAGCTATGCTACAGGAGACAGATTTGGAAAGAACTGAACCTATGAATTTGATAGAGAATGGTTATTCAGTGGAATACCTGGGACAAAAGAAAAGAGGAGTAATTATGTTAATTGTATGAGGAGCTCCAATATTGATAGACGAGGATAAAAAAGACAATATACTGGCAAGGTAAGAGGATTACACTGGCATGTATTTATATTCCACCAAAAACTGCTATAATGGAACGTAAGAAAATTCAGGGAAACTAATCAGTTTTCAGCAGGGAATATTACTAACAGTTGGGGACTGGAATTTAGAGGATTTAGGATCTTTCCTTGGAAATGTTTACATAGGTATTTTTATATCAAAAGTAGACTCCATAAAGATTTTTTCCTCAGGTAGGTATCAAATGTTGGATGTGTGATGGGGAAGAAAGAGATAATTGGGAACATGTTTTCTGGGAATGTAATGAGTTGGCAGACTTTAAAAATTCTCTGCAAATTAGTCTGTCAGAAATACTTGGTGAGCAAATTGTTATGACTAAGGAAATTATTTTTGAGTTATGAAACAGAATCAGAATTACCTAGACATGGTAAGGCCTTGCTGAGTCTAATTATGGTGGCTGCCAAAAAAGCAATTACTACAAAACGGAAATCAAAGTCTAAATTACCTATACTAGAAGCAGTGAATATCAGAGATAAAACAAATGGAAATGGGATATTTAGAAAAGGATAGGAAGAAATTACATAGAAAAAAAATGAAAATTATGGGAACAATACATGCAGATGAGAAATGATGTTTAAAAGAAGGCAGACTTTGAATGAGTTATGTAATGTTTGACTGACAGTGACTGGTAGATTATAAGTGATGTATAATGTTTGCAACTAAAATTATGTTAGTATGGTTTGTTTTCATTTATATAAATGTTCAATTACCTATGTTATAAGCGATAATTTAATAAATATGTTTCTTGTTTAATAAAAGAAAAAGTTTGAAACTGTAAAAAAGTTTTTATTTATTTAAACAGTTCTGATTCTAGTCATTTTTTTAATGTAATCATATATAGTGCAAGTACTGTTTTTTTTCTGATTCCAGAAATATAAGCCTTAAATGCAACATACTTGTCTCTTTGCAAGGTTTGTATAGCAAGATAACATTTCAGAAAATATATGTTTCTTGCCAACTGATGTACTGAATGAAATCTAAGTCAGATAGCCACACACTGGGGATCTAGTCATAACTACGGCAGAAAAAAATAAAACTAGTCATCTCTAACATGTGACAAAAAGAAAATGTTGATATATGATATCTGGTTTATGATCTAAACATAAACAAGGCTCCTGAAGATAATCCAAATATACTAATATAGAATGGAGATGTCATAGCAAATGCATCACTTTAAGGTATGAAACATACCGATCTTAGCAGAAATTCTGTTCTTAGAACTGAACTGAGCATCTTTTGTACTCCAGTTCTACCAAACCTTATAACTGATATTCCACTTTTAAACTCACTTAATAGTATTGGATGATGCAGCCAGTAAAATAGTGTAATAAATTAACCTTTTAGTTCTTTTACTTATTAATGCACATAAAACATAATAGTTTTAATGTTTAAGTTTTCTTAGACTACATCTTAGTAGCAGACAGCTAATATGCAGAGGAGGCCACCGTAGTGGGTGTCAATGACCATTAACCCCCACCATGACCTGTTATTCTGTTATCGTCTTACAGTAGATATGTATGGCTACCCAAATTCAGGCTTCACTATTGCCTCTCAGATTCACACCCTTTAATTAACACTTGTAACTAATTAACATTTAATAATTTACTGCTCTTTCTGTGGGTGGACATTATTGGTTGGACTTCTAGTTGCTTTTTTTATGGATTCATTCATTTTTTTTTCTCCTTGGCTTAATATTGCTGTAGCACAGGTGCTGAGAAAATTTTTTTTTCTGTCATTTTTTTTTAAGTTTAAATACCACATAATTTCCAAAGAAGTACTAAACCTTTTGTTGTAATTGTAGTCATTTTGGTGCCTTCTGCTAATTTTATCAAATTGTATAACTTTTTTTATGGTTTGTTTGACTAAATCACTGGCTTTGGGTAGTGAACAATTGCTTAGTTGTTAGGGTATCAGACTACTCCTCCCTTCTAGTTAATCTAAGTGATCCCCCTGTGATTTTATAATTACTTTGAATTTATAGTTACTTTTTTCATTAATTACAGTTTCAGTTAAAATCATTAATACTGTGCATTTTTAGTCTCCTGGCTGTTTGTGCATTTAATAAATCCTCCATTTCATTACAGAGTGTTCTCCTTTGCTCATTTGTTCATAGGTTCATAGGTAGGTACTAGGCTATTGGTCCTAAGGCCTATATAAGCCTAGCCAAATGGTACCCTGGCTTTCGCCAGCCAAGAAAATTGTTTTCCTGTGCCCCTGTCAAGCAGAGCCAAAGAAGTGATCCCCGGGGTGAATTTCCTATCTCCCATCTAATCATCAAGATTTTTCTTGAAGAGTGCTAATGAGGAGCTCTGTTTGACATAGGTAGTTTGTTCCAGAGTATGGGAAGTCTCTGGGACAGGAATCTATCCCTCCAGCATGTTCTGTTTATTGTGGTTACAAGGTTTACACCCCTAGAGTATGTAGCTCAGAGGGACTGAGATTTCTTTAAGTGGAGCATGTTCAACAGCTCTGGGTTTGGCATTGCTTTGTTAGGCAGAGATCGCCTCTGAGTAGGCGATATGCGATAGAGTAAAGCTGGAGTTCTTTGAAACGGTCTGCGTAGGGCATCTGTTTGAGGCCAGTAATCCTCTTTGTGAGGTATTTCTGTGGCCTTTCCAGTTGTTGTAGATGTCTTGTGAGGTACATACCAAAAGAGGCATTGTACTCTATAATGGGTCTAATGAGTGATGAGTAGAGGGGAACAATGACCTCTTTTTTCCTGAATAAGAAACCTTTTGTGATGAGGTGTGCCACGTAGAAGGATTTCCTGACTACTGTGGTGATGTGATTATCAAAGGAGAGACTACTGTCCACGTGTGTCCCAAGGTCTCTTATCACACTTTCGGTAAGTAGACTACCGCCTATGTGGTAGTCCATGGGTACAGAGTTTTTACCAAAAGGGATGACAATGCACTTTTTGGCATTGAGCTTGAGGCCATGGCTTTGATACCAGGCAACTGTCTCAGTGAGGCCCTTTTGTAGGATGTCCACATCCTTCAGAGTTTTGATTATGGCTCCTAGTTTACAGTCATCTGCGAACTTTGTTAGCCAAAGACCTTCTGTGTTAGCCTGTACTTCAGAGAAGTAGATACCAAACATGAGAAGACCTAGGACTGAACCCTGTGGTACTCCACTTTTCACTGGTCTGAAGTTGGATTTAGACTCTGCTACTTTCACAGTGTGGGTTCTGTCAGTGAGTCAGTTGGCAACTCATCTTGTGACATAGGGATTTATACCTAGTTTAGTGAGTTTATCTATAATTCCAGAGTGGGGGGTGGTGCTGAAAGCATTGGTGAGATCTAGATAGGCTGTGTGAACCACCTTACCCTCATCTACTTTGGTGATCACTTCAAAGAAGTCTATCAGCTTTAGGAGACATGATCTGCCTTTTACAAACCTGAACTGGGTAGGGTCCAGAGTTTGGAGATTACCAATGTCATTGTTTATAAGTTCTATGATGATACGTTCCATAGCCTTGCAGACCAGGCTCGGCAGGCTATTGGGGCGGTAGGTCCCGTGGTCCGTGGTAGCTCCCCCTTTTTGGAGTGTGGACTGTTAGACAGTTTAGTTTGCTGATATGTCTTTAATGTTAGTTTCCACTCTTTTCCCCAAGTTTGCAGCTTACAATTTCACTAAAGTACAGCTTTATTTGATTTTCTAGTCAAGGTATACATTTTCAGAGAACAGCAGTTATTAGGTGGCAAGGAATAAACTGCTGCTATTTCTGAGGGCTGAACAATATTGGATGGAGTTATAACTGCTTTCATACGAGTTCTTTCACTTTTTTATTCTCAGATTAACATTGCTGTAGCCATTTGTCTGTGTCTGTTACCCAGATTCCGGGAAAGTGGTCTGAAGCACATGTGCTA
Source organism: Protopterus annectens (assembly GCF_019279795.1). NCBI lineage: Eukaryota > Metazoa > Chordata > Ceratodontiformes > Protopteridae > Protopterus > Protopterus annectens. The sequence continues at coordinate 184,364,245 of NC_056733.1, forward strand.
AGAAAAGTTTTTTCTGGTGTTTTCAAAGTTAAACTCCAGATAATTTCCAGAGAAGTAATTAGCTTTTCTTGCACTTAAAGCTGTTTTGTTGATTTCATTAGTTTTTTGGATATGTTATCAGATTTTATAACTTTTTTTACAGATTGTTTGGGTAAAGTCATTGGCTTTGTGTTTTGAACAGTTATGTGGCTGTTGAAAGTATCAGATTGCACCCCCTTCTATTTATGCTAAGTGTTGTCCCTGTGATTTTACCATTTTTAGCCATTTTTTAAAATTAATTATAGTTTCAGTTAAAATTTTTTTTATATTGTTCATTTTTAGTCACCTGACTGCATGTCTAATTTACACTAAGCGCTCTCTTTCATTAATTCATTATATAGCATCTCCATTTAGCTAATAAAAGTGTTTTCCCTGTCCTTTTCCACTCCTTTTCCACCTTAAACTACACTAAAGTACAGTTTCCCTTGGTTTTCAAGTGAGAGTGTAAACTTGTTGAGAACATTAGTGGTTATTCAGTTGAAGAGTATATGTTGATGCCGTTTCTGAGGGGTGGACATTATCGGTTGGAATTTTAACTGCTTTCTTATTGATTCTTTCACTTTTCCCCCTCAGATTAATAGTGGATGGTGGAGTTCAGCACAACACTGAGCAATACTGTATTGATAGAAGCAGACACGGTACTTGCGTATTATTGCAACCAGATTTTTGCGGTAATGCTGGTTGCTTCTGTTTAGGTCAAGTAGCACTTATAGTAGTAGTATACAGTATTATGAAAGTTAGAGACATGTGTTCTGTAATGTTTTTGTAGTTTTAGGAAATGTCTATCATTGAAATGGCTAAAAAATTAAGGTTTAAAAATAGATTTCCTTCCTTTACCGCCGGCATCTCATGTCAGTTAAGCAAGTCCCATTCTACTTCAAATGCTTTCCTTTCACATGCTGTCGGTAAAGGAGGAACTCTATTTTCAAAACCTTTATTATTTTATCAGCCGTTTCAATGCTAAACCTACCTAAGACAACCAAAACATGACAGAAACATGTTTCTAACCTTCATAATACTTTAATACATCCAAAAAGAGCAAGGTAACGCTGCTGAGAAATAATCCTTCTCCACAAGAACTGCAGTAAAAGTAATCCTTCCCACAGTACAAAAGCACCTAATCTGTTGTTTAAACTCTGCGTGCGTATAATATCATACACTAACTCCCCACACTCCTTTCAGCCCAACGTACGGACACACACAGCCATTGCGATTGCTGCATTCAATGCTTGATATCTTTAAAGGACGCTACCCACAAATCTTAAAATTATCTGTCTTAATAGTTTTTAAAACCAATACCGATATCCCAGCAGACTTTCTGACAGTCTACCCTTCCATATTACACTTCAGTGATGTTGTTTTACTAAAAGTTAAGAAAGTAAAAGATGTCGCAAAATCTGGTTGCGATAATACGTAAGTACCACAGATACTTTCATTTTCAAATTCACTTGAAGCTTAAGTTAACTCCACCTCTATATTAATAGGTTCATAGGTTCATGGCAGATTACTAGGCTCATGGCTTAAGAGGCCTTACAAGCCCAGCCAATAGAATGTGATTTTACCCAATATGTGGTTCCTAGGGGCAAGAGAATGGCATGAGTTTGTGCCAATGGCTTGAGCATGTTACACATTGCCCCTGTCCATAAGGGACATAGGCACTACCCCGGGAGTGAATTTGAGATTTGCCATCCACTGGTCCAAATTGCATTTGAAAAGGACAAGGGAAGGGTTGTACTTAACATGAACAAGGAAATCTGTTCCAAAGAAGGGTCAGTCTCTTATCTATTCAACATGTTTTGTTTGAGTCACTGACTAAGTTTAGATCCCTAGATTGGGTGACACTTGTGCTGTTTGACTTGTGGATGTGTAGCAGCTCTGTCAGGACAAGATTTGTGAGTACCTTGTAGGTTAGGCACAGGCCACCCCTTAATAGTCGGTAAGAGACAGAGTAAAGGGATTGGCATTTAATGCATCAGTACAGGACAGGTTGTTTACACCCTGTATTTTCTTTGTGAGGAACTTCTGAGGTTGGTCTAGCTGCTGTACGTGCCTAGTCATTGTACTTGATTATTGGTCTAATGAGGACTGATTATAGTGAGACTATAAGTTCTTTGGATCTGAATGCCATACTTTTACTTGTAAGTTGTGCCACATAGAAGGACCTCTTCAGCACTGTGGACCTACATGATATGCACAAATCCAGTCCTGATGGAAGTGGTATACATCTGCAAGCCAAACAGCATGAGGGCCACCCAATCTAGGGATCTAAACTTAGTCAGCAATTCCAACAAAACATGCTGGAGAGACAGATATGTGTCTCAGAAAATGTCCCTTCTTTGGTACATTAAGCAGAGCCCTTCCCTGGCCCTCTTCAAATGCAGTTTGGATCAATGGATGGGGAATCACAAATTCACACCTGGAGTAGTGCCTATGTCCCTTATGGATAGGGGTAATCTGTAAGGTACTCAAGGGATTGGCATTAATCCATGCCATTCTTTTGCCACTAGGGTCCATATATTGTGTAAAATCAGGTTATACTGGCTAGGCTTGTAACGGCTCTTAAGCCATTAGCCTACTGATCTCCCATGAGCATATTAATCTCCTAGGAACCTCTGAATTTATGAACATGAACTTGTGAGTTTAAAACAGAACTTTCTTACTGTATCTGTGAAGGTCATGTCAAACTCAGTTTGTATAATCTGATGCAAATTTGTCTGTGGTCTTTTTACACTGGTAGCACCTTGTAATATTTTTCAACTGTTTATTTTACCAATGTTGAGTCCATACTGACTTTTAGATTTGTTGCTCTTCACTGGTAACTGCATAACACGGCACTCTCATATTTGAAATTGTTTTAACCTTTAAACTAAATGGTTCTGAAATCTAAGTATGAATTAGATGACTAAAATTTAATAAACTTCTTAAAGCCCTAATTTTCGGTGCTGCTCACTAAAAGTCTTCATTTTGCCTCTGCTGTTTATTATTTTTTAAAGACGTTTGCAAATCACAATATTAAAATAATTTGGGTGAAATGCGAGGAGTTACATGGCTTTCCTGATTTTTGCACTTTTTCAGAGCTGCTCTGATAAGGTTAATGACAGATTCATTAGAGGGGAAATGGGTTGACTCTGTGATGTGAGCCAATCTGCAGTGCATGAATGATTACTCTTTCTAAAGCTCTCTTGCTAGCAAATAACAGTAACCTTTTCAGTAAAGTGATAGATACCATTACTCTTATACTTCTGTACAGTCAATAGGCTTGAATCACCAGTTCAGTAAGAGCAGGTCCTTTATTTGATTACTTAGTGAAATTGTGAATGTAAAACAGAAAATGGAAATGAAAATCCTTTTAAAGGAGGGGTATTTTCTCTGCATATGAGAGAGTTCTGCATATATTTTTATTGCAGTGTAGAAGATTATAACAGATGGTGTACATTATGCTTAACATTTATAGGTTGGTGTACATCTGGCCATAAATGATTATGCTGATGGATAATTCCCCCTGTGGCCTTCTTTACTTTCTGCCAGTTGAAACTTTGTAAGACATGGAGTTATATGATAAACTAAGAGAATGTGAGAGGGCAAAGCTGTCAGTAATACCGTTTATTTAATGGCACCATCATTTTAAAATATTGTAAGTTAGGAAATGTCAGGAATGCACAGCTGAGGAATTTGTCTTTGGAGTCCTAGTGACATCAGTGGGGAGAATGAGCATGCTACTTGAGTATTACTAACCTGCAGGATACCATGACAACAAAGGTACTTCCTACAGCGCTACTCATCCCAAGGAGCAGCCATACAGTGCCTCAGTAGTCCCAGAGTGTCCCTGTGGAAAGCTACAGTGTCTCAACTTATGCTAGTCCCTTAAGAGATGGCCTGCACTTGTTCAGCCCTCACATATTTGATGAGCCAGCATCCAGGTATACTGGATACATAAATGTAAGTATACATGTACATAAATATACAGGTATACTTACACCATTGCAGGGATACCTCAGCACTGCCTGCCTGTGTTTGCAGGCTACCATAAATGTTCACTTTATGATAAGTAACATGCACTGACTGAAAATGTAGATAATGGATATTTGTCTACTCTGACAGCAGCTTTTGCTTCTTTTATTTCACTTTTCTCTTTACTAAAGGAAAATATATTCGTTAGCATTACATATGTAATTTTTATAAAACATTTTTGTAAATATTAAAATGGGCTGTCTAGTTTTAGTTTTTCAGTCAACAGTGTCCTGTTCTTAAAAATAGATGAGCTATCTTAGTTTACAAGCTGTTCTGCATGTCTGAGGGTCATATTTTGTTTCTTGGGAGGGAGGATCAATTAGGAACAGAGAAAGAAGCCAGTCAAGCTAAAGTACCTCAGGACGACAGACAAGGATTAATAGCTATTCTAGCCTAATTGTGTTGCTCACAACACAAGAAATGGCTATGTCTAGAGTATAGCCAAGCAATAACCACAAGGAATCGGTGAAGGAAGGAAGGGAACAGAGCAGGCAGAGGGTGTTCATATCAGCAGACCTGCCAACCTTCCTCATGTGTTTTAAGTGAAAATCCTGAGTAGATGACCCTGGAACCAAGCAAGGAATAAGATGACTGCAAACTGGGTGCCATAATCAACTCTCCAGCCGACACAAGCATCCTCCAAAAGGGCCTCATAGAAACAGACAACTGGTGCCAGAGCCATGGCCTCAAGCTAAACACCAAAAAGTGTATAGTCATCCCCTTTGGCAAAAACTAAGTGCCCACAAATTACCACATAGGTGGTAATCCATTAAGTACAGAAGAAGTCATTAGGGACCTGGGGACCCAAGCTGATAGCAATCTCTCATTTGACAACCACGTGGCCAAAGTGGTTAGAAAAACATTTTATATAGCCCACCTAATCATGAAGGGATTCACATCTAGATCAGGGGAGGTCATTGTACCTCTTTACTCATCCCTCATCAGGCCCATAATTGAGTACAATGCCCCTTTTGGGATGTACCTTACCAGACACCTGCAGCAACTGGAAAGACCCCAAAAGTACCTCACCAAGAGGATCAAAGGGCTCAAACAGATGCCATATGCTGCCCGGTTAAAGAAACTCCAGCTCTACTCAGTGGCATACCGCCTGCTCAGAGGCGATCTGTGCCTGACGTATAAAGCCATGTCCAACCCAGAATTAATGGACATGCTGCACCTCAGAAAATCCAAATCCCATCGAGCAACGCGCTTGAGAGACTTGAACCTCAGCACTGAAATAAATAGGACATGCTGGAGGGACAGATTCATAACCCAGAGGCTCCCTTCACTCTGGAATAAAATCCCAGTCCAGGTTAGGCAGAGTCCCACATTGACTCTCTTCAAGAGGAATCTTGATGAGTGGATGGGAGATTGTAGGTTTACCCCAACTATCACTTCTGTGTCACTGTTAGACAGAGGCACAGTATACTAACCTCAAAAAAACGCATAGCAAAATTAATTTAAAATGGGTGGCGAAAGCCAAACACACTCTGGCTAGGCTTATAAATGCACTAGGGCAGATAGCCTAGTATGAACCTATGAACCTATGAACAGTGGCTTCACTGATGTGGGCTGCTGTGTCATAAGAGTTGTAGTAAGGGGCTCACTGAACAGGTTATAGACCTAGAAAGTCTGACCTTCAATGTTTAGTGAGTCAAACTTTAGGGGTTGGTTTAGTGTTGACTGTAGTTTTCTCTCTTGAGCATGTAATTTCTCTTTTCTATGAAAATTTTGAAGTCACTGACTGTATATGAGGCATTGCAGGTAATATAAACTTCCTATAAGTAGTCAATGCTTCTGCCTCAGAGCTCCAAGATTAACAGCTCATCTATGACCTGCAGTTACTGCGGTGTATGTGTGCATGTTCCCACTTATCCACCTGTTTTTCCTGGATATGCTAGTCTCCACCTTCTTCAAAAACATGCTGGTTGACTGGATACAGCAAACTTTTCCTATATATTGCATTTACTCTTCCATTATGGTGCATGGCATGACAGAAAATGGTCCAAAAAGGATCACTTCACTTAAATATGGCAAATGACTAAATTAAATAAATGGTATAGAAACACTGATTGCAAGAAAGAATTAATGAATGAATGAATAAATGGCACACCTAAATAAGAAAATAATTATGTGTTCAGAAGATTCTGTATCAGTTTTTCATTTTGCAGTGCACGATTTAGGGGTTACATGGATTGTGTCAAAAAGAGACTTTTATCAAAGCAAGAATCATTAGAGTTTTTTCATTGATAACAATTTCATACAACAATCTGAGTATCTTAGCATGAGAAGAATGGGAGCAAGTCTGTCTGCAGATGAGTTCTGGACAGGAGAATGTTTGTTCGGGTGTCACAAAATTGTCTGACTGAAGTGTATGATTAATTGGTATGTTTCATTAACATGTGTGCCTGCATGTGTGTGTATTTGTGGACTGTTTGACAAATGAAGCATTTTTTTGTTTTAATACAAGAGCAGCTTGTTTGTGAGTGTGTGCTTAAGCAACCAACAATGAAAAATTGTGTGCATTTGTGTGTGTGTGTGTGTGTGTGTGTGTGTGTGTGTGTGTGTGGTATCACCAGTGAAAGTGTACATGTTACAGCAGTCAGTCAATGGGATTAAAGGAGTTTTTTCCCCACCTTTGTGGAGTCTTAGATTTAGTATATACTAAGTGCAAGTGTGTGTGTGTGTGTGTGGGAGGGGGTGTACAGAAAACATGCCCACCTTCAAAAAAACACTTATTTTGGTATTTGTGATAAAACAGCATAGAAAGTAAATTTGAGTATATAACAACTAAAATAACTCCACAACCCAAGGCAGACCAATGTACAGGAAACCAGTCACTCGTAGCAAAACTGAGAAAACCTTATTGTAATGTATGTAGATATTGAGCACTTTTATCCCTGAACTGGGAGTTCATCAGAACATAATGACCTTGTTTAGTTAACATTTAAATATCAAAAAACAGGATCATGGGACAATGCATAACAAATCATCATTGGACATTTATATTTCTAACTTAAAAGACATAAAACCTTATACTGCAGTTGTTATACAGTAAAATAACCTATAAATAGGTAATACATTTAAAATGTGCACCAATATCACAATTGCATGTATACATACAAAACGCTAATACCTATAACAAAGTATAAAAACAAAATAACATAATGTATACAATATAGTGGCTTTACAGTTTAGCTGCTTTCATCTTAAGCATGCTGTTTAATGACAGCATGTCATTCAAACCTGGGGGTTCATTAGCTGGCAATCTCAGTGGCTATACCAATTCACAAGCAGTCATAAAATGCAATGAAACCATCAGTGTTCTTCAGAATGTTTCATTCACAAGCATCTCAACTCCTTGCACTTCTTTTGCATTTTAGACTGTTGTAATACCTGACAATGTGTTAACAATGTAGCATTGTGGTATCATGTAGTTGTGACATATTAATGAACTCTTTTGGATAAGAACATTTCCTTAATTAACTTAATTCATTTTTCCTTTACACACTTTAAGTATGGGCAGATGGAATCTATACCTGCCAATCAATGGATAAAAGGCAGAGAGCAAGTTCTAGCTGGGAAGCCAGTCCATTGCATGATTCACTTGAGTACACACACACACACCTCTAGGGATTGTCAGTTTACCTACTGGTGTGATTTTGTAATGTGAAAGGAAGCGAGAGAGTCAAGTGAAACCCATATGCTCACATAAAACTTCAGCTATAAAAGAAAGAAACTGTCAGTAGATAAAGACCACTCTCTTGTATAACACAAGTCCATTTGTGTCTTTCGGCTTTTCCCAGTTAGGGGTCGCTACAGCGGAACTCCGGTCCGCTAATGATTGGCAGTAGAGTTTTACGTGCTGGCTTGCCAGGCCTAATGCACAACCTTCAGTGAAGGAACGCCCATTCATGCATGTCGTCACACAGAAGATGCTCTAACTGAGAATCGAACGGGCAACGTCTAACTGTGAGGCAACAACGCTACCGCAGTACCACTAACACAAGTCCATAAGTTCCTCAATAACTAGATAGTAAAGAATCAGCACTCTTTGTAGAGTTGAAATATATGGCAATGTTATTAAACTGCAAAATATTCATATTATGATAAACGTTCAGTCATTATAGGTTCACGGGTAGCTTATAGTCCAGGAGACCATTTAGGAGCCTAAACCAAATTCCCAGTTACTCCAAAACACTGTATGGTTAAGTGAATTGTTTAAGTTTACAGAGTAGGCAAATGAAGGGTGGGAGATTCAAACCTAGTACTATAAGAAGTGGTTCATTAACAGTTCAGAAATTGAATTCTCTGCTAAGTGAGTGAATACAGTGTTATATAAAGTTATGAATGAAATCTTACCTAAAACTGTCTTTCGGCTTTTCCCGGTTAGGGGTCGCCACAGCGGAACTCCAGTCCGCTAATGATTGGCAGTAGAGTTTTACGTGCTGGCTTGCCGATTCATATTTTAATAAAATTATAAGTGGATTATTATTAAGACAATCTTTGTGCTGCTATTTTTGTTATTATAAAAAATGTAATAACTTTTACTTCCTTCTGACATTCCATCTGTTTAATCTTCAGCCAGCTGCTTAGAGACTGCACTGTCTCCCAGCTGTAATTTTTGCATCCAATTAACTTACACATTGGTTCTATTTGAATGAACCTGAGTCAGTTTCTTAAGCATCTGGAGGTTTTTAATGGAAGAATGCAGATCAGGCTGATCATCCTGTGTACTCCATTGAGTTAGAATAAATAATTTTATGAGGCTCCAAAAATGTTTTTGAGTTGTAAAATGTTTTCCTGCAGTCCAGCAGTATGTGTGAGCTGTCACTGTAACACTGGTAAAATACTGACCTTTGCTGGATGAGGAGATCTTAAAAAATATCCCCAGCTACATTTGCCTAATTTTCAGGTTAGTAAACATTTCTTAGACTATACATATTGTATACACCAGTGCACATGAACAGAATAGTAGCATCCTATGTGAAAGAAGCAGAAAGAGGAAGGAATGCAGACAGAACTTATACAAACTGCAGATACTCAGGAAAAAAACTGCATATAACCAGTAACTCAGTTAAGACTAGCACAGTGAACACTTCTACATTACGGAATAAAATGCATACAGCACAGGTGGTTTAAGTCTCTAATATAAAGATTACTTACACAAAGTAATTGCATATCAATGGGTTTTTAAAAAGTCTACAAAATAATGCTGATAAACCACAACTATTCTTTGCCAAACTGTCACTGGTTTTAGACACTAAATGTCATGCCTTAGGTAATAATCTTGTAAACTTCCAAAATAGCTCATTTTGTACAGCATTCTGAAAAAAAAAAAGTGAATATGCTAATAATCTTCTGTGAGATGTGTTTTATTCTGTGCGGGTGTGAAACAGCAGTGCTGTCATGGATACATTGCCAGACACATATTGTTTTTAATAGTACCCTATGCCCATGTGAGAAAGTGGGCACTGTGGTTCAGCGCAAAGCTAAAATTTGTGACATCGACATTCACTGGCATGCCAAGGCATGAATATTTATATGTGATGATGTAGGAGGCATGTTTTTAGATGAGAGTATGTCTTCTGCCAGGGGTTAAAGTATTGTTTTCCTTTTATTTCCTGCATTGTCTGCAGATGTCAAGCAATCTACTTGCTGAAGTTAGGAATGGGTGTGTGTGTGTGTGTGTGTGTGTGTGTGTGTGTGTGTGTGTGTGTGTGTGTGTGTGTCTGTGTGTGTGTGTGTGTGCATTACTCTTTGTTGCTTTGGTCTACATGCCATAACAGCTGTTTTGTGCAGTGAGTCAAGGTATTGCAACTTACATCTAATTTAGCTGCAGCACTCGTTTTGTTAACACTTGTAAAATCTTGTAACAGTCAGATGTATCTCGTTTAAAACTACAATCTGTTGGTTGCACTGTGATGACATTCTATTTTTACCAGCTGTAGGTGCCTCATTGTAAATTGTCTGTTTTTTTTTTTTTATTGCATAGAACACATAACAAAGCATAGCAGTTTAAATATGTGAACTTACCCTTTAGTGCAGGTCCAAGTTAGTAAAAGCAGGCTGAAAAAGTTGAAATTGTTACAATTAAAATATATTTATGAGGGCCAGCTACATGAAAGTGTATAAGGCAAATTACAGGCCATAAGTACAACACCTTTTAAAGTAATTAATAAAATAATGTATTGTTTATTGCAAAATGAAATATTTCCAGATGTCATTCACTTCTTGCAACAATCACTAATGCAAAAGAATACTGGTTTGAAAAGCTGTGAAGAATTCTGTGAGACCCACCACTGCTACCAGTATGTGATGGCCACCAATATGTACCATCCCCACACTGTGCCAGTAATTAAGGAGCTTGAATCCTCACCACTGACACTGGAGAGGGGCGTGTACTTGGAATACAAATAGATACACAAAGTATTTCCAGATGCAGACCTCTCTGCATCAAGTACAGTTTCCTTTGACAGCAAGGACCACACTCAGCCCTGGGTCTGGATGTCTCTATATCTGTCTCCCTCCAGGTCCCCAGTAAGACTCCCCAGTGGTACAGCTGTAGGGTTAGGTCCTCAGCTGAGTGTTCAAACCAAGTCCTCCAACACCCTGTCTGTAAACCCAGTGCTTCATGTCCCTAACCCAAGGAGCTGACGCACACACACACATACACACACACACACACACACACACACACACCTGGGGAAGGCTGGCATAGACTTACCTGCTGTGTCCCACCCTGCTCAGAGTATAAGGTAGTTATCACTGCCACTAGGCACTACACAATCAGCTAGTGTAAGGCCTTTAACAAAGGGCATCCAATTATACTGTGTAATATTAATACTAATACAAATGGTAGTAGTTCACCAAGATGGCTAGGCCTTCTGGAGTGGCCCACACAGTGTCACCAAATAAATATAAGTACTGACAAAGGTTAGATACTTTCTACAAGGACCAGCCACAATGAGAGTTTTAAATATATTTAAAAATAAATAAAAGAACATGAAAATATTGAATATATATTTACATTAAACCACAGAGTTCAAATCACAGAAATTAACATTGATGGACAGACTCATACAAATAAAGAAAAACACTGTCTAAACTAAGCTTCACTATATTCCTGACTGAATCTAAGAAAAATTTACTGTTTCCTAGTTAAGTTACTTACTATCCCAAGGTAAGATGCTGTAGGCGAGGGTATTTCTAGTCAGGCTTCCCAAAGAGAATACTCTGAGATGTCTCTTTTTAATATCTAAAATATAAGTTCCAAGAGGGCTGGCAGATTGACATCATTTGGTCACTTGACTCTACGTTCTCCCAGTATTCCCCTTTGAAGATGAGATAGGAATTTTGCACTGACTGCCAGAATACACATCCAAATGTTTATGGCAGTGCCTGGGGCCTCCCATCTTTTCACTGAGCTAATGAACAAAGGCTCTTTCCCAGACCCAGCTTCTCTGGTCCTATTCAGCACTGTGGGGTGACATTTTAATGATTTAACAGCTCATTTACTTTCCCCTTATTTTTCTTAAAGTTAACCTTTGCTGTCCCAGTGCCCTCTATTAAAATATATACATTTAATTCAATTACAGTAATACATTTACATTTCTTTTCATTTCAGCAGGGTGCACTGTTGATACATTTTGACACAAGCAAACCTTACCAATACATTTTCAGCACAAACATCTGTACAAATCAGTTTGATATACAAATGGCATACAGTTCTAATACATTTGTACCAAATGGCATACAGTTCTAATACATTTGTACTACCAGCATCTTGTATAAATCAGTTTGATATACAAAGGACGTATCATTCTTTACAAAACTCCTGCTGGCTATGCTGGCACTTGCCATATCATCACAAATGCAGTAAAGCATAGCTGTAGGATTTATTTGTATATGGTACACTGATGTAAACTCTAAAAAATAATAATAAACAGTCCCAAAGTACTTCTGGTGTGACCTAGGCAGAGTGCCTGAGCTGTCAAATCTCTGCTGGTTATCACAGATGAAATAACAAGTCAAACATTCCATGATGAAACATTCAACAATGGTAGATAGATTCTAGAATAACATACTGGTGTGTAGCTGGGGGAATGTACAGACAGACAATCACATCTGCCTGTTCAAAATCACATTGGTACCACACCAAGAATGTGACTGGCCAGTGGTAATCAACAGCAGGAAGTCAGTTCAAACCTCATCTATCTTTCCTTTTTTTGTTTTGTTTTGTGCAGTGAAAAGAGTTCTGCCTCCAATGAAAGAAAATCAGGAGACTTGAAAACTGTTAAAAAAACATTTTTGTGACACTCTTTTAGTGAAAAACAGACATGGAATATAGACTCAGTGTTAATAGAATAGATATTTAATACAACAAAACTAAACAAAGATAGCAAACTTTATACATACACATACAAACACACATATTTGAGATATGTATTTGTATATATATATATATATATATATATATATATATATATATATATATATATATATATATATATATATGTTGTATATATGTATGTGTGTGCACATTTGCTTGTGTCTCCTTTTGCAATGGATAACTTAAACAATTCTGCTGCAGGACATTTTGAAGGCAGGCCTGGAAAACAGTTGCCTTTTCATTCCCATGGACTGGAGTGTTCCTGTATGCATGCTACCCTTTTTTGACATCCAGAGTCATTCTGAAGATTCAGAAGGACTATCCAAAGATTGTTGTGGTGACTCACTTTTGGCCCTGGTAACAGTGGTTCTCCTTTCTTATGGAATTGGCCAAGGGCAATTACTATAAGCTTCCTCACAGTTTGGATCTGCTCTCACAAGATAGGGGGAGTTTGATTCACCCTAGTTTGAAACAACTACAACTGAGTGACTGGATGATTCAATTTTAATACCTTTTAGGCACCTTCTTTCTGAGGTAATACAGCAGGTATTAAAGGAGGCAAAAATGCCTGCTGCTAGGATATCTTACATTGCTAAAAGGAAAGTATTTACTGGTTGGGGCCATACTAATAACCAAGGCCCATTCAGGGATTCTGTACCACTGCTTCTAAAATATTTTTGTGAGTAACTCTTTTTCAGGTCTGTCTTATTCCTCTATTAAGATTCATCTGCTGGTCATTTCAACATGTCTGCTCATGAATCCTTTTGTTTCTTCTCAGTTCAAGCAGTTTTTGAAAAGGGTTGTGCATGTTAGATCACCTAGGAAACAAGTAGCACCTGCCTGGAATCTTAACTTTCTGCTGTTGATGTTAGCTCTGTCCCACTGTGAGCCAACTCGTTCATCTAATTTACTGCTGATAGCTTAGAATGCTGTTTTGCTTAATGCTCTTACATCTGCAAGTGAGAATCCAAGTTGCAAGCTCTCATAGTGGGTGAACCCTGTTTGGTTTTCCATAGAGACAGGGTTACTTTAAGAACAAATCACTCATTCATGCCAAAAGTAGTGTCAAAATTAACTTTAATCAAGTCATCAATCTCCCCATTTTCTTTCCTAAACCAAAAAAGCAGGAAGAAAGGATTCTTCATTCTCTGAATGTGCACAGGCAACTTGGGCATTATCTTGATAGAACTTAAGATAGACAAAGTCTTCTAGGAAAGTGAATCAGCTGTTTATCGCCTATGATGGGATAAAGAAAGGTCAATCCATGTCAAAACAGAGGATTTCCAGATGGTTGTTGCTTGTTATTGTTTTTTGTTAGTTGCAAGATGATCAATCACTTCCATGCAGCGTCTGGAGCCTTGTTTTTCCACTGTCATGCTGGAAAGCCTTCTAGAAGCCTTCTGGAAGTAGCATCTACATACTTTTACAAAGCATCACTAAGTGGATTCCTTCTCTGGGTCTAAAATGGGGTTTGCAAGGACCATTCTCCTGGGGCTTCTGGGTTCATATCCTTGCCCCTCCCACATTGTACAAGCTATGGTAATCTATCCATATAGCTGAATATCACTGCAAGAGAGATCTGTAATAACCATAGTGCAGTCGTATAAGTTGGACTTACCATAACAGTAGCTGTTCAAAGAAATCACTACTGCAGTAGTTCCATCTTCCCTCAGTCCTCTGTTTTCTTCGGTATATATTTATATTTCTGCATAAAGCTGCATGGTCCTAAGTTTTCTATTTTGTCAGAACAGTAGCCTCTCTTCTTATGAGGGCAAGAAAGTCCTGAAAAATGTTGGTGCCAGGCTGCTATTTTCTTCCTTCAGACCACAAGCTACTGCAGTAAGTGTGCAAGTATGGGAGACAGGCCAGCCATTTTATCCTTGGCAGGATATCATCAATATAGCTAACACATACACACACACACACACACATATATATATATATATATATATATATATATATATCTAAAATATATATTGCCTGTAAGCAATTGATAAAACTGGTGTTTTAATACAAAATGGTCAAAATAAAACAAACATTCAGGTTAAGCACATTTGTCTATAAAGACATCCTCAAAACCCTGAATGCAAACGCACACAAGTCCATTTTAAAACCCATGTATGAAATTATACAAACCCCCCTACCTGGCCAATCCCAGTCATCCACATTCGTGAAGTAACAGGAACAACTCATAGCTTTTTGTTACAAGCCTTAAATTACAAGTTGAAAACAAAACTTTAAAATTATGTAAAAAACAGCAACCACGAACCTTTGCCAGAATCCAGGTCTACAAATATAAATAATGTAGAAAAAAACAAGCAAACAAATGACTTTTTTTGGAGTTTGCAGTTGGATAATAACTTTATACTTGAAAGCTTAAGAAGACAACCCATACTGAGAAGGTTACGATTATGGAAGTTCCCACAGGGGTTTGAACCAAACTCTGTATTCAATCATGAATTATTAGAGGTTTTGACCGAGCCGGCCTGGAATTGACTCAATTGTTTGTTAAAGAGAATGAAAGGCGCATGCGCATGGCTAAATTTAAATGAGATATAGCCAAGTGCGTGGAATCTATTTCAAATTACCTTGAGTTTGACAAAGGTGCAAGTTAATAGACTAATGTTATCGATAACAAGTTAAGTTCAATTAAACAAAGGAAGGATAAAAAGGTATTACGAGATGACCATGAATATAGGCAGAAATGTGCATACCCTGTTCCATCAGGTTCTCACTCACTGGCGAATTACTATGAAGACATTAGTGATGTGAATCAAATAATACGAGGTGTGGGGGAAATCCCTTTAGAGAAAACCACATTGAGATGATCAGAGAGAATAGCCAGCAAGAACAGCTATCAAAAAACAGTGAACCATCATTTTCAAAAGGAGACAAAGTGCTGGAATTAGAAGAAATGGTCCACTAGATAATTAATTTTGAATGTAATGATTTATATGACCTGGTTGGATGGGATTTTCAGACAAGAAATTTGGTAACAGTCACTTCCTTTTATAATTTTCACATCTACAATTTCACTGATTTAACATCTGAGCCCATTTATCATGGCCTTGTTCTTAAAGGCTTCAGTTTTATTCCAGCCTCCACAGCCAGAGTGGGTTATTTTATTAAATTTAAAATTATTTTCTAGAAAGTTGAACCTTGGATTATTATTCAGTGACAACAATAATACTCAAATAGGCTCAATAATTCATAGAAGAAGTACAGTGAATCCAAAGTTTCAACCACTGTGTGTCTTTGAAAATCAATGTGAAAAGGATATTTGTCCTTTATTTGCTAATAAATCAAGGAGGTATTACAATCTGTCAGTGCTAGAGGAACAGCTGCTTAATGAATTTACGTACAGCATCGATATTAGATGTATGAGACTGGATAAAGGAGGGGGTTTAGTGGTGATGAGCAGTGTGGATTATTTGGTTCGAATGACTAATTTATTAAATGATGAATAGGTGTCTAATGTTTCACGTAATGAGATCAACATAGCGTACAGGAAAATCAAAGTGGTCCTGGATGAGTTATTTGTGTTTGACATTATCTCCCGGGACTTATACGACTATCTTAAAGTTGGTTTTCCAGTCATTCACAAGATATTTGGAATCTCTACGATCCACACTGATTTGAGCAGCCCCCCCCCCCCCACTTCGACCAATAGTGGCAGCTAGAGGCTCAGTAACGGAGCCTTTAGCCAGGTTTATTAAATTTAAATTGAAGCACTTATTGCAACCCTTTTCACACATTCTTAAGGATTTGTGGGATCTGTTGGACAAACTGAGATTCATCACAATTAAAGTGAACATTTTATTCATTACTTGTGATGTTAAGAGTTTGTTCACAGTAATCCCATATGACACAGAATTGAGTTGGTTTGAAGAAATGGTTAAGAAATATGGATTACTACCAGGTTTCAAACACAGTATGGTATGTGAATTTATGGAACTCATATTTATTAATAACTTTTTGTCATTCGAAGGTGAATACTTTCATCAGAAAATGGGCATAGCAATGTGGGCAGCATGTGCCCCCCTTTTTGCCAATGCCATTATGATGAAATGGGAAGTTGACTTTTTGTTCAGATTACCTTTGTTCAAGCACTGCAGTGGTTACTTTAGGTTCCTGGATGATTTATTAATTAAGTGGGCTAAACCAGATGGATCAGAGAGAGAACAATACTTTTAACCCTCAGAGCAATATGTTGCTTAATTATGCTACTGACGTGAGAAAAACTGAGGACATTATGTATAAGAATTGGTCATTATTACACTGTGATGACAACATTAATCATTTGTTTTCTGATAAGCCATCTTTTACTTATAAGAACAAGCCTAACTTAAAATTTTTATTGGAAAATATTAAAAAAACTGATAAAGGACTGTTTTTAACAAATAGATGTGGACACTGTGCTCAGTACCACTATATAAATGTGAATTGTGAAGGTCAATATTAAACAAAATGAGCTTTAATGAGGTCAGGAGACCATACAATTGTCAGTCACAGAGAGTAGTATATGTAGCTAACTGCTCCAACTGTTCGGCTTTTTACATGGGGAAGACCAATAATGCCTTAAATAAACATATTTATCAGCATATATATATTGTATACAATAAAGAGACTAAAAAAAAAACGCTTTGGCCAGGCACTCCATTACTTGTGAGCATTTTAATGAATTTGTTTTTCTTGTACTTGAGCAGATTGTAACTCTATATAATGGTGCCTGGGAGAATGAACTTCTGCATAGAGAAATGCATTGGCAGTTGAAACTAGAAGCCACAAATTATCCAGGGTTGAATGATTCGATTTCAGTTCCAGCGAGCTAAAGAAAAGAGCACAGATTATATGATTTTATGGTGATGTACTTGGTTCATTTAATATTGAAATTGTATATTTTTAAGATCTAGTTCATTTTAAAGTTTTGTTTTCAACCTCTAATTTAAGGCTTGTAACAAAAAGCTACGTAGTTCCTGTTACGTCACGAATGTGAGTGACTAGGATTAGCCAGTAGGGGTGTGTGTATAGTTTCTTTCATGGTTTTAAAATGGACTTGTGTGTGTTTGCATTCATGGTTCAAAGGATGCCTTTATAGATGAAAGTGCTTAACCTGAATGTTTATTTTATTTTGACCATTTTGTATTAAGATCCCGGTTTTATCAGTTGCTTATGGGATTGTGGAACTTATTTTATATGTGTGTGTATATATATATAAGAATCTGTGTATGTGTGTGTGTGTGTGTGTATATTTAGATTCACTTTCCTAAAATTGTCACAACTCAGTATCTCGAGATGAAAAGCTCAAACCACAGAAATTATCCCATGTCAAGTAAACACTTGCCCAAAACTACAAACAACATACCATGCCATCGTAAACCCACCTAGATGGGAGGCTACGCCCCTACACCCCCCCTAAGTATATATACCAACTCCAGGATCGCAGTATAGTGGGGAAAATGGCATATCCCCCCACAGTGGGCAAGTGTTTACCTGTCTTGGGATAAATTCCATGGTTCATGCTTTTCACTTTCAATATTTTTGTCTCGAGATACTGAAATTAGTAAATTTCAATATTTTGAGGTTTGAAACTGAAACCGTGAATGTGTGTGTGTGTGTGTGTATATATATATATATATATATATATATATATATATATATATATATATATAAAGAGAGAGAGAGAGAGAGATCTGTGGCAGGGCTAGCCACCCGGGATTGTAAATCTTGGTTCTAGATGATTGCCACTGCTGAAGTGACACCTCAACCCCATGTGCAAAAATGGGAAAAGGGGTTGTGGATGGATGAATGGATATACATAATTTATAGTGAGAGAGAGAGATGACTACAAATAGAAACGGGTGTGAAAATAAAAACATCAAAACAACACAAAAGAATGAATCACAGAAAAAAATGTTTGAGCTGCAGTGAATTTGTTGTAAATAAAGCACTGTTAAGTAAAAATGTTTCATTACCATAGTTTGTTGTACTAGCAAGAGCAGGTTTACTTAATGAAATAAAGTTTGTTAAAAGAAGGCTGAAGAAAGTGTCTGTGGAATGTTGTTTGCCCTTCTTGGAGGAGGATTTGACGCCTAGAGAAGTGGCTGTGGAAGAGAGACAGCAGAAGTTAAAGAGAGCATGGAAGAAGAAGACACCAAGATGAAGCTGGAGACTGTAAATGTTACAGGAATCCAGAAGAGGAACCTACTGAGAAGCTCACTTGGGTGGGGGGGCTGTAACCAAGATAAGCATGACTGTGTTGAAGGTAGTTTCTGTGAGCTTTTGTTAAGCTGTAAGACTTTTTATTTCAGTAAGAACCTGCATTTGTATATCTAGCAAGCCAAGCTCTTTTCTAAGGCTGGTGTCTCTGCTGCCTTTGATGTCCCACACCAGTGGATTACAATGGGAGTTTTGGTACACATTTTATGCTGAATTCCTAAGACTGTGGTATTAGCTACCAAGATAAAGAAGCCACTCATGTGGGTATAAGCCATCCCAAAGTAAGACAGCAATGCTGTAATGTGTGCTGAGACGTTTTGTATAAGCCTTCCCAAAGTAAGAGAGCAATGCTGTGATGTGTGCTGGGAAGTTTTGTATAAGCCATCCCAAAGTAAGACAGCAATGCTGTAATGTGTGCTGAGACGTTTTGTATAAGCCTTCCCAAAGTAAGAGAGCAATGCTGTGATGTGTGCTGGGAAGTTTTGTATGAGCCATCCCAAAGTAAGACAGCAATGCTGTAATGTGTGCTGAGACGTTTTGTATAAGCCTTCCCAAAGTAAGAGAGCAATGCTGTGATGTGTGCTGGGAAGTTTTGTATAAGCCATCCCAAAGTAAGACAGCAATGCTGTAATGTGTGCTGAGACGTTTTGTATAAGCCTTCCCAAAGTAAGAGAGCAATGCTGTGATGTGTGCTGGGAAGTTTTGTATGAGCCATCCCAAAGTAAGACAGCAATGCTGTAATGTGTGCTGAGACGTTTTGTATAAGCCTTCCCAAAGTAAGAGAGCAATGCTGTGATGGGTGCTGGGAAGTTTTGTATAAGCCATCCCAAAGTAAGACAGCAATGCTGTAATGTGTGCTGAGACGTTTTGTATAAGCCTTCCCAAAGTAAGAGAGCAATGCTGTGATATGTGCTGGGAGGTTTTCTATACGTTTTTCTAAAAAAGAACAATGCTGTGATTTGTGCTGGGAAGTTTTGTATAAGCCATCCCAAAGTAAGAGAGCAATGTTGTGATGTGTGCTGGGAATTTTTTTCTTTTGTTAAGTGCAACTACGTTACTCCATTTGCCAGGATGACAGCTGTAGAACAATTACGTAGATCAATGCTGCTACAGCTAAATGGATGGTGGCAGTGGCCAAATTGATGGCTATAACATGAACAGTTTCACTATTAAAACTAACCAGTGAAGATGAACTACAGTTATATATTGTCAGCATTGTGTGGTGTACCATCTTGGTGGGACAGGACCGAGCTGGCCAGGTCAAAATCCTTTCAGCCCATCTGATTGAAGGAGAACCATTAAAAACATTCATCAACATGGAAGAGAATGGATATCAGTACTGTAAAAAGGTTAAAACACCATTACTTACTAGTACGGGTGTTACCTCAGAGACATGAGATTAACATTTTCATATCTTGACTTTTTCATATGGCAAAATGGTAAAGAGACAGTTATGCGACTGAAAAATATATTGTTAACTTATAGTTAGATTCAGTGGGTCAGTATACCACAAATAAAATGGTGGAAATGTTAGCCTTTGACAAATTTATGAAATTTTTACCTGTTGTTTTAAAAAAGTGGGTGTGTCAACTGACCATATGGACTCTGACGGTTTTATTATACTTGTAGGATGTTTGTTATGACAAACATATGCATATAACAGAGCAGTCTAGACCTGCAGTGAAATCTATGTAAAATACTTGCAGCAAACAAACAGTAACAGGTTAAGATGCACTGTGTTTTAAATGTGGGAAATGGATCACATAGCTAGACTTTGTACTAAAGATATTAACACTGTTGCACATGTGAAAAGTATGACCTCTGAAAAGTAAACTACTAGTGACATTGTCCTTATGGAATGTAATAAAGTATTTACCAGAATGGTTAAGGCTGCATTTTGTTACCTTGTGACTCAAAGTTATTTAAATTACTATATTTCCTGGTGGCAGAAAGCTTCAAGGACTGATAGATTCAGGAAAAATAATTATGCTGATAAATGGGCAGTGTGCATGTATGCTGGCCGAAAACCCATATTAACAAAGCTATTGAAGTAGTATGCATTCATAGAAATAAGAAACAGTATCTCATTGTTAAGCCAGAAATGCAAACTGTTTTGGGAAGGCAGTTCAGCCTGTTACTGTTATACCCGTTTTAATAAGTGACATGATAACAAAAGTTTTTTTTCCCATTTTTAACGATATGTGGATGCAGAGGGAAGAAGGTAGTTATTTTGATAGATCACCCTGTAAGTATGGGGAAGGGGACAAACAAGTAAATAAACCTACAACTATACCTCTGTCTAACTTGAAAAAAGGGGGAGGAACAACCACCAGATATACTCATTATAGTTTATGAATCCAACAAGGATCAAGGCATAATATTATATTGCCCTAAATATTTGGTTGATGATACA
Source organism: Protopterus annectens (assembly GCF_019279795.1). Classification (NCBI taxonomy): domain Eukaryota; kingdom Metazoa; phylum Chordata; order Ceratodontiformes; family Protopteridae; genus Protopterus; species Protopterus annectens. The sequence continues at coordinate 184,385,319 of NC_056733.1, forward strand.
GTGAGAAGAAGAATCTGAACCATTTATACAGATACGACACCAAATATTTATGTCAGAAAAGCCTGAAAGAGCAGAACCATTACAAGAAAGGTAACAATCCAGTAAGATATTGGAGCTTTAACATATTGCTGAGAATCCACAGTATCCTGAAAGCGCTATAAATCAGATAGCAGAAGTAACTAGCAGAGCTAAAGAGAAGGAATTATTCATTGAAAGGGTATATTCTAAGGGAATGAAGTTTGGAAGTACAGTAAGCAGACAACCTGAGTCAGATTCTAATATTTTGGTCAAGCTAAAATCAGTAAGCCCCAGAGACTGACAATTCTATGCAGCAAGTGTATGCTGATGAAAAAAGTAACCGGGGGAAAAGTTCACCAGTGAAGTGAAAGAGGAAGAGATAGTACCTGGCAGAGTTCTAAAACAACAAAAAAGTCAAATAAGGGAAGACTGTAGGTAATAGGTATTGATATGTGTGAAAAAAAGTATCAAGTGCTTTGGAAGTACCCTTTTCAGAGAAAGCAACCTAGATAAAGAAAATAAATTGAGAGAATGGTGTTCATTCATCCCAAGATAGAAGAAAAAACAACATAACGGAGAGGAAAAGGTAGTATTTATTGAGAGACCAGATAGATGTGAATGCAAGTCTGATCATGTCTATGTTGAGAAAAAATAAAGGAGCTCTAAGCAAAAGCAAAAGGGTTCTGTGTATCAGGCTCATAAACAAGGAGAAACAAAAAATTAAATAAGGCAGGGATAGCAAATGAAACTAAACAGCACTGGTAAGTGTTACCTTTTTATGAGAGGATTCAGACACTGAGACCCCCAGAGAAACTGTGCTGGTAGGAGAAGAGACAGCATCTTCTACATCATAACAGGCTGCCACTGAGAACTCCAGAGCTCACTCATCTTCAAATAATCAGCATAAATGGAAAAAGGCACACTTCCCTGCTGCTTCTCAGTGAATTCATTACTTTTGTCTTACATTTACCTTCTTATCATGTTTCCTTTCGCAGCAGCTGTAGAATCTCAATTAAGTTTCAGTTATCACTATTTCTAATAGAACTCAACCCTGTAAAATTTCACTGTTTACCTAGTAATCCTTTTCCTTAATGGTCATAGTATTGCATATCATAATGTTCTGATGAGTTCACCTTGACACTTTGGTATTTGTCATTTTGCACTAGCAGCCCATCACTCACTTGAACCTCCTGTTACAGAGGGTATGTTAATTCCAGTCTTCCCAAACACATCACATCTGTACATTTAATTCCCAGTAGAAGACCACCCATTGCCATGATTGCTTAATATACAAATTGTTTACATGTCAAACTGTCCTCTGTTTTTCTAAAGTCACAAAATTACCTTTAAAAAGAAACAGAACAGACAGTTTATGAACTATCATTAATGATAGTTCATAAACTGTAAAACTGTTCTAGAGTGACAGCTTAAGACCTTTGGGATCATTTATAGACGATGCAGGGGGATGTGATCACCAAATAGGTGTGCTCCCTGGGTACCAACTTCTCTTGCTGCAACTATGTATCTCCTGGAACCAAAATCACTACAAAACTTGGACTAAATACACAAAAAATACAATTAAAGGCATAAAAAAATATACAGTGTGTCTGAAAGGAGCAGGCATCCTTTCAAAACACTGTACGTGAAGCTTCTACTTCTCAAGCTCATTTGGATGAAAACTGTTTTTCTTTTCATTCAGATTTAGCTGTTGCACTGAAAACTGTATCAGTTAGATATTTTCCCATGACTATGAGTCTTTATGCTCTCAGCATTTGTAATTTAGATTAGGAGATGGAATGGACTATCGTCATCTACATCTCATCTCCTGATTTTACTTTTACTATTTGTTTGTAATAAAATTAATTTCTGTGAACGGTACCTTCAGCTATGAGGACTTTGGTAAGATGTACTGTAACTACATCCAGTACTACAAAAATAGATTTTCATGCCTTCATTTTCAAGAAAATCAGATGTCCCTTTATAGTAAGAATTTTAGAGTCTGCTTTAAAGTACTTGTTGTTGCATTTTTGTAAATATATATTATTTTTGTATTTTATTGTTGATGTTGTGGCTATCAGCTTCCTCAGCTTGATATCATATTTATTTCCTAAGCACATATGCTCTTCAGTAGTAGCCTGACATATAATGGCTGAGTGTGATCAGCTGACTTTTTTGGGATATGCTTATTGGCTGTAGAGCTCATGAAAGGCCTTTAGAGACAGAGCCTGGCAGTGATTATACTGTCTGGCCTGGTGTAAAAATAAAGCATAACCACAGTAGGTATGTGCACCTGAGGAGACTTATGGTCCTACCTCCAGGTGTCATATCAGGTGTGTGCTTTGTCCATGGTCTAGCCCATGACTCATTCCCAAATGTAGTAAGTTGTTCCCTGCTTCTCTGTCCCTATTATCACACCAATTTTCCAGCACCCAGGCCATCAGTTAAATCCAGGTTGCCAGTAATACAGCCAGACACCTTAGCCTAATGGCATTTGCTGGGAGGGATTTTATTTATTCTTTTTACATTTCATGTATTCCTCCTCTTTCTGTCATAGTTCTGTAAATATAATTTGATGTTATTTTCAAAAATGATATTTCCAGCTTTGAGATTATTTTAAGTTTTTATATGGCCATCTTGTACCCATATGATGGTTGTCCACAGGTATGAAGAAATGTATGTACAATTCACAGTGAATTAGCATGATTATGTGCATTTTAATGGATGAAACTGCAGTAGATGTAATTATTATTTTGGCATACATCCTGTCAGATTTTACTTTTCTGACTTTACTTATTAGCTTTATTGTCTATTACAATTACAAAACAAGCCATTTAATTGTTTTAGTGTATTTTCCAGAGATCTTTGCAGACATTCCCGGTATAGCTGTCCAGTGTGTCCCAGTCCAGTCACAACTTGTTTTCCTTTCTGTAAGTTAGAGTATGAAACGCCTTACTACTCAACTGTGCTTTGATATTCTATTATATATCAGCAATGTTTGTATTCCTGCTTTTCAATTCTGCCTGATTGCTAGCAGACATTAATAATTCATAATACATTTGCCCTTTTATGCTTTCTTTTATGTATTAACAATGAACATTTTTTGCATTTTAATAGTCACCATTTTGGTAAACATTAACATTTTCTCTTTATTCTGCCTTTGTCTAATTGATAATATATTACTTAACAGTCCTTTATGATGATTTGGGAAAGCTAACACATCTATAGAGTTGTGATCTGGCACAGGATGCAGATAGGGTGGACTTTCAGTGAATGACTGAATTCTGTTCGGGTGTTGAGCACAGATAGATGCACACTTACAAACTAAAGGTCCATTCAGGCAATGTGTACAGATGGATGCACAAATAGTTTGAAGCAGCTTTATGTGGGTGGGGGTTCAAGGAAGTTAAGGAACTCTATATTTAGGCAATACGTACAGATAGTTTCCACACTTGTGGAGTGTATAAATGAGGTGGGTATCACTTGCTGAAAGAGATGTTATCAGATAGGGTGCACATTTAGGGGATGTAGAAATGGGGTGCGTACTTACAGACTGAAGGCCTTTATAATTAATGGATAGAAATAAATGAACACTCTTAATCTGAAGGACCAGTGATTGGGAAGTGGATACAGTCAGGGTGCAAGCTCAAGTAATTCACAAATGGCATGCATGCTTACAGATTGAAGGCCTTTACCTGAAGTGGTTACAGATGGATGTTTACTCCCACACTATAAAGATGCATAGTGTGAAAGACCTGTGATTGGGAAGTGGATACAGACAGGATTATCACTCAAGTAATTTACAAATGGGGTGTATGCTTACAGACTGAAAGCCTTTACTGGCAAAGGGTACAAATAGGTGCATACTTAGTAAGATAGACCTGTGATGGAGTAGTGGGTATGGATAGGGTGCACACTCAAAGACTATGTAAATGTGGTGTATGCCATCAGAGTGGAGTCCTTTACCAGCAGTGGGTACACATGGGTGTGCAGTCATAGTCTGTAGCAGCTGTTGTACAGTATTAGGATTAGTATTAGGATTAGATGAGATTCAAGCTTAGGGAGTGAAGGATCTCCAATCAGGCAGTGGGTACAGGTGGGTAACTCACTCAGGGAATGAGGAAATAGGGTGAACACTTACAGATTAAACAAACTCTTATCAAGTAGTATGTAAATATATGGCACACAGTCAGGGAGGGTGGCAGATTGTGGCAGCACATAACATTGTCACTTCACCTCAAGCATTTCCTGGTTTGATTTTTGGCTGGGATGGTTTCTCTGTGGAGTTTGCATATCCTCCCTGTGTTCATGTGGGTTTCATCCAGGTACTCCAGTTTCCTCCTACATTCCAAGGACATGCACTAGGTGGATTGGTTACTCTAAATTGGCCATAGGGGTGAGTGTGCATGCAAGTGTGTATGGAAGAGCAACCCAGCTGTGTGAACCTTGGCTATAGATGATTGCATCTGTTGAACTGACACCCCAGATCCATGTGCAAAGATGGGGAAAAAAAGGTTGTGTATGGATGGATGGACTCTGGGAATGTAAAAGTGAGTGCAGCAGTGCACAGACTAAAGGAACTGTTATCAGGAAGTGGGTAAAGATAAGATGTACACACAGAGAATGTAAAAGTGAAAGCAGTACAGGAACTGAAAAAAGCTCATAAAAAAAAAACAGGAAAAGATCAGGTGCACTCAGTTACTATTGTATCGAAAATTATTGAAATCATTTACTTCTCAGAAGATCAAAATAGTTTTAGACTTTCAGTGGATATAATCTCCTGGAAGAATATTCAGAAGAGGCTAGAATAAAAAAAAACTGGAAAAATATCAACCTGTGTGGTAGTGGGGCAGTTGTTTGAAAGTATGGTGTGTGATCACAATTAATATATGACAGGGTTCATATTTTTAATTTCTGAGTAGCTGAATATTCAGATGGTTAAGTTTGAGGACTGACACCATGGACATCTGAAATTATTATTTTAAGGGACTTTGGACTAGTGGAAGTGGCACATTTGTACAGTGTGGTAGAACATTGTTTTATCACTGTACTTTGGAAAACTATGGGTGGGTGGGTACTGTGGCATTTGCATTTGTGTTTACAAGGTTATACATATGCTGACAACCACTGTGTTGGAGGAAATATAATTTTTTTTCAACATGCTATGACCCTGATGTTGATTACAACATTTAGGGAGTACATACAGGGTATAGTCCCCTTGCATTAAAGATATGGGAGGTTCCCCCACAGAAAATATTTTTTTCTGAAAAGTGTTGCATTTTGATGAAAGGGTTGCACAAACTCCATGTTTGTTTCCAGCTGTATAGTGTTTTGCTGATTTTTACATTACATTCTTGCATTTCTGATGAGTGTCATTTGTAGAACGGCACTAAGGAAAATTAAGTCAGGGAAAGTAACAGGGTCAGATGAAGTCACAGAAAAATGATTACGATGTTAGGTGAGATAGGGGAGAAATGGTTTCTGTGGGTACTCATAGCAGTATAGAGAGAAAGTTGTATTCCAGATGACTGGAGAATAAGCATACTAGTGCCAGTATTCAAGAGCAAAGGGGACATTCACTACTGTGGTCAATACAGAGGTATCAAACTCCTATCATATTGGATGAAAGTTCTTTTTTAATTACCCAGAGGTATTTTCAGTCTTTTTCCCAGCTGGATTTTGTTTTAAAACAAGAAATATCTATATTAAATTATCACATATGATGTAGGCATGTATTTTTCTCACAAATCCCATTTTTGTATGTAATTTGTTCCTACCTTTTTCTAAAGATCCCAATTCCAGTTGTTTTATCTGTTACTATAGTCTGTACTTCTAGTAAAGCTGGATTAGATTTTGATTTTGATTTTCTAGTAGCTGTTTTTTTGGCAGCCACCATAATTAGACTCAGCAAGGCCTTACTGTGTCTAGGCAATTCCGATTCTGTATCATAACTCAAAAAAAATATTTCCTTAGTTAGACCAATTTGCTCACCCAGTATCTCTGACAAAGCAGTCTGGAAGGAATATTTAAAGTCTGCCAACTCATTGCACTCCCAGAAAATATATTCCCAATTCCACTTTCTTCCCCTTCATACCACCAAAATGTTCTGAATACCTGAGGAAAAATTCTTTGGAATCTACGTGGGGTATAAAAATATCTATGTAAACACTTCCAAGCAGTAAATCTTCTAGATGTTGTTGCATATTTGGGAGACATACATATATCCCACATTGTTTCTTTGTGAATTGCTTATCCAATCTCTCTTCTCAATCCTTTCTAATCTCCTTTGATTGATTCTTACAGTTATAATGCAATATTTTGTATGCTCTACTAATTATTCCTTTTTTAACAGCAGTTTCTGTTCTAGATTCTACTAAAATCTCTACCAGTGGTGGTCTTTCCACTGCATGGAAGTTCTGGAGATAGTGATTGATAAACAGATGTACGGAGTAGTAGGAAGAAGATGGGGGCTGAACCTTTGGATTCAGATCAGGATGCAACACAACTGACCCAATGTTTGCAGTGAGACAGCTGAGAAGAAGCTAGAGATGAGGAAAGAGTCCAACCAGCCATTCCTAGACTTGGAGAAAACATATGACAAGGTCCCAAGGAAGCTGATTTTGGCAATACTGCAGTGGTTCAAAGTCCCAGAAACATTGGTAGAATTAGTGCAGGCTATGTAAAAGGACCCAATGACTCAAGTACAAACAGTGTTTAATCTAACAGAAGGACTCCTAGTGGGAGTGGAAATGCAACAGAGTTCATCTCTGAGCCCACTACTGTTCATAATGATGATGGACTACATTGGCAAACATGTCAGAGGGGAGACATCAACAAAGTTCATAGGTTCATAGGTTCATACTAGGTTATCTGCCCTAGGGCATTTATAAACCTAGCCCAGAGTTTTGTGGCTTTCGCCACCCCCTTAGTTTGAAGGATACTATGCCCATTATTTTGCTGTGCCTCTGTCAAGCAGTGACACCGAGGTTATCCCTGGGGTATACCTGCAATCTCCCATCCATTGGTCAAGATTTCTCTTGAACAAGGCCAGCGAGGTGCTCTGCCTCACATGTACCGGGATTTTGTTCCACAGCATAGGGAGTCTCTGGGTGATGAATCTGTCCCTCCAGCACGTCCTATTAATAGCTGTGTTGAGGTTTAAGTCTCTTGCCTTTGTAGTTTTGGTGGATTTAGATTTTTTGAGGTGAAGCATGTTCATTAATTCTGGGTTGGACATGGCCTTGTATGTCAAGCACAGGTCACCTCTGAGCAGACGGTAAGCAACTGAATAGAGCTGGAGTTCCTTCAGTCGGGCAGCATAAGACATATTTTTGAGACCCTTTATCCTTTTGGTGAGGAACTTTTGGGGCCTTTACAATTGCTGCAGGTGTTGGGTCAGATACATTCCGAATGGGGCATTGTACTCAATCATTGGTCTGATGAGTGATGAGTACAGGGGAACGATGACTTCCCTTGATCTAGATGTGAATCCCTTCATGATTAGGTGGGCAATGTAGAAGGTCTTTCTAACTACTTTGGCAACGTGAGTGTCAAACGAAAGGCCACTGTCAACCTGGGTCCCCAGATCCCTGATAACCTCTTTTGTGTTTAGTGGATTGCCACCTATATGGTAACTAGGGGTAACCTTGTTTTTCCCGAAGGGTATGACTATGCATTTTTTGGTGTTTAACTTTAGGCCATGGTTCTGGCACCAGTTATCCATTTCTATAAGACCCTTCTGAAGGATGTCTGTGTCAGATGGGTTTTCAACTATGGTGCCCAGTTTGCAGTCATCTGCAAACTTTGTCAGCCATAATCCTCCTGTGTTTGCTTGTACTTCTGAAAAGTAGATGCCGAACAAAGGTGGGCCCAGGACTGAGCCCTGTGGGACGCCACTTGTGACAGGCTTGGAGTCCGACATGGCGCCAGCAACTCTGACCCTGTGGGTTCTGTGACTTAACCAGTTTGCAACCCATCTAGTGACGTATGGGTTTACATTTAAGCTGGTGAGTTTTTCAATGATACCCGAGTGGGGTATTGTGTCGAAAGCCTTTGCCAGGTCGAGGTAGGCTGTGTGGACTGCCTTGCCCTCGTCAATGGCCTTGGTGACTGTTTCGAAGAAGTCAACCAAGTTTAAAAGGCATGATCTGCCCTTGACAAAGCCAAACTGGGTTGGATCCAAAGTCTGCAAGTCCCCTATGTCTTTATTTATGAGTTCCATTATGATCCTCTCCATAGCCTTGCAGACCAGGCTTGTCAAGCTGATGGGACGGTAGTTTCCAGGGTCGGTGGAGGCACCTCCTTTATGAAGTGGGACCACTGTTGCCGTCCGCCACTCCTTGGGTACGTATCCCGAGGTGAGGCTAAGATTAAACAGCTGCCCTAGCTGCGGGTTTAATTCCTCATTGAGTTCGTGGAGCACACAACTGGGGACACCATCTGGTCCCATGGATGCTGTGTTTTTTGCCTTGGAGATAGCAGTTCTCACCTGAGCATTTGAGATGTTTGGGGGACTACAATCCTCTGGTATAGATATCTCTCCTTTTGGGGGGGAGGGGGGGGAGAAATTTGCACTGAACCTGTCAGCCAGAATGTTGGCAATGTCTGTAGGTTCAGTGATTTTTACGTCATTTTGAACTAATTCTGAGCATATCTGGGAGTTTCCTCCCAGGTTTCTAACATAGCTAAAAAAGGCCTTATGATTGTCTTTTGAGTCCTTAGCGATTTTTCTCTCAAAATTTGCCTTGGATGCTTTTATGAGAGATCTCAGTTTTTTACTTATAATGATCAGGGGTGTCTTCCCTTTTATGGATTTTGCTCTATCTTGTAGTAGCTTCTTCCTTTTGTTGTAAAGCTTGTTTATGGCTGTGGTCCACCAGACTGGACGCTTGCCTTTGGTACAAAGAGTCTTTGTTTTGTTTGGGATTGCCAGGTCCATGCAGGTGCTGGTAGAAGGCATTTGTAAGTGATTCAACAGTCTGAGTAATGGTTTCCGCTGGCTCGGGGGCCTTGAAAGAGACCACACCAGTCTTTAGGAGTGTGAAGTCGGCTTTTGAGAAGTTCTTCACTGTGGTCTTTTTTATTATTCTTCTTAGCCGTCTCACTGCAAACATTGGGTCAGTTGTGTTGCATGTTACTGTATGCAGATGATGTGGCAGTACAGGCAGACTCTGAGCAAGAACTTCAGCAAGTATAGGGGACTGGAATGCAAAACTGAAGGCACATGGGATGAAATGAAGTACAGATAAGCCAGTGGTAATGGCAGCAGGTTGGGGGACTCAGAAGAGGCTGAAAATTGAGATACAAGGGAAGATAGTAGAACAGGTTAATAGCTTCAGGTATCTGGGAGGGGTGTTTGAGGAGAAGGGAAGTCTGAATGAAGTGATCAAAGCTAGACTAAGAGGGGATGCAGCCAAATAGTATAGAGTATCAGGGGAAGTGTATGACAGAAGAATGACAAACAAGCTGAAAAGTAAGGTGCACAAAACAGTTGTGTGACCAGTACCACTGTACTTTACAGTATCCTGGGCAATAAAGGCAGAGCAGATGAGAAAGCTACAGGCAACTGAAGCTTGAGAGTTCAATCTTTGCCACAGTAGGGTGATAGTACTTGTGTCATGCAGACCATTAGGTTTTGGCGTAATACTATGTCTCCGCATCTCATCACATCCAAAGGCGAAGCATGCCTTATCAGTTATTAGCTTCATGACTGTGTTTCATTGGTTCCATTAGCTCATCTTTGAACCATTTCATGCAATTTATTTGTATTATCCCTTGTTCAGTAGACAGCTCTGCTTTGTGACATGTGCAGACTTTGTTGTCACCATTTGTTCATCACAATTTTATGAAAGAACCCTGGCTCTTATAACCACTGATGACACATACATGTTTTAAAGGCGTGGATGAAATTTCCCTCATTTTAGTTTTAAGTATTCTTATATGCTAGCAAAGCATTCAACAGTTTATTTTGTGGAATTCTATTTTCCCTTTTACAGTAACGATTAAGGTCTTCACCATTAGACACAAATTACAGGAATGGATTCTGATCTTTGGTTATTGGCTAGGCTTTAAATGGGTGTATATTACGTTATCAAACTGTTAAAAGTTCGAACATCATATGGTCAACACCATATGATCGAACTTTTAAAGTTCAAATGTTTCAATGGAGATTTCCAAACAATGCAGAATGGGAAGATTTCCCTTTCCTGCATTGTAGTGCGATCTCAGAGTTGGTGTATTTAAAGAGTGGGGGTGTGGGGGGTGCTTGCCCCCTGCTTAAAACGGTCAGGTAGATTTTTTCTGTTAATTTTTTTTTTAGCTTTTCGAACTTTTAAAAGTTCGATCATATCACTTTGACCATATGACATTCGAGCTTTTAAAAATTCGATAACGTAATATGCACCCGCTTTAAATGGCCCTTAACAACAGTTAGCTTAGTATTCACCTATGAACCTATGTAAAGTATAGACATCTTCACAGGCCTTTCTAACAGTCTTTTTGCAGGGCACTAGCCCAGTTCTGCCTAATGTACTTCTTCATTTTCAGGGACATGCTGAGAATATTCATACAGACGAGGA